>NC_061107.1:95733566-95756066 GCF_015104395.2 Macrobrachium nipponense
GTGTAGGAGAGTATGTAGGGACAATCAAAGACTAGACTAGAAGAATACATGTATTCTCTAGACCTGGGACATATTTCTTAAAGCTTTCTACACAGTGGACTCATCCACAATACAACAGTCAAACAAAGAGAGGAGCAATGGCAATAGGTAATCAAGCTGCTGTTAGGGAAAGTTAGAATGCTATAGTTTGACAGTTGTGTTATGGTATGACCCATATATGGAACAAAGCTTCAACATGAACCACTTTGGTATTAATCCTTTCTTCCCAATGGCTTTTCTTCTGTAGGGGGCTAGTACCATCAGTGCACCTACTGTAGGTTGCTTAAGGTTTTTTCTTGCGTTCCTTCGGCCCATACCCGCCACCCCTTTCATTCATTTTACCGTACCTCCGTTCATATTCACTTTCATCCATCTTACTTTCCACCCTCTCCCAACAATTCTTTCATAGTGCAACTGCGAGGTTTTCCTCCTGATGCACATTTAAAAACTTTTCACTCTCAGCTTTCCTTTCACCGCTCATAAACCCATAGGTCCTGATGATGCTTGGCCTTTGGCCTCATTTTATATTCTTCTTCCTTTCCTTTCCAATAGCTTTCCACACAAGACAGTGCCTTGTGGGTCTTCCATCCTAACTCCGACTCTCACTAATGAAATATACTCTTGCAGGCAGCGTATTATTCTTCATTATTTCCACCTGACCAACAAAATACCCTGATCCATCCATTGACCTACTGTAACCTTGTTCAGTTCATACCTTCTGTATCTCTCCACTTTTCCGTTCTTATTGTAATACATTTACTATATAAAGAGTTTTTCTACACTACTTTAATCGGGTTTCTTTCATTCCCTTATACACACTTTCTTTACACAACGGAGAGTTACTAAACAAATCATTTATACATTTCCTCTTTGACTTCAGTATCAGCTTCATCCTATTTGAAATCTTCCGCACACACCCTAGTTTCTTTTCGCTTGACCTATTCTTTATCTCACCGCTTCTCTTATTCTCCATCTTCCATTTTCTTACTCGAAGATAGTTAACTAAACATCAACGTCTATTCTTCCACCCCAAGCCTAGTAACATTCATTGTTCCCTCTTCACGGTCTTCTTTTACACTCATAATTTAATTTCGATTAAAATTTGCAACGATTGTTCGTCAAGAAGCAGTGCGTTAGGTAAGCAATTTCAGCACTGAAGACTTGCTCAAAAGCAGTCAAAAGGGAAAAGAGACACTCACATGCACACATATGTACGCATACTCAAATCACACACAGTACACGTTGGATATGTGGAACTCTGTGGCCTTTTTAAAAGCTTAAGTTTGACATTCTGATATAATACGAATGTGAGTGATTAGCTTTTTCTCCATTTGTAAGCTTTTATTTGTTTTAAATATCCATTCTTCAATCTCTGTAGACTGAATAGATTCCTTCTCCCTTTTCGTTATTTTGATAGTTTCCATCAGCCCAGGCCTCCAAAGGGATTATCAGGGCCCCCATAAACTGAACGGCTGTATGAACGATTGTCTGAATGATTCGTCGTTATCGAAAAAAAAAAAAAAAACACTATTCAGACAGTATGAAAGATCTTCGCACTTAATTCAGTCTGTACAAAGATTTTGTCTCGGGAAGACATAGGCATCATCTCTAAGAAGAGACATGAGGTATAGCGCTTACATCGGCAGACAAACACATACATTGAACGACTTGTGTATGACAGACATAATCGCAAGCTAGCAACCTGGTCGTGACAGATTTCCGCTGAGATCGTTCAGACCACGAAACTCCGCCCCCTTTTGCCTTCAGACAAGGCCATACACAATGTCAACGAGAGAGGATAGATAGAAGAGTATAATTGCTGGTGAGGTTTCCTGCCAGCTTTCGAGAGATGGAAATTATGCTCTACTAGACTGGAAAATCACTTTCATTACGTGACTTGCTTCAGCCACAGGAAATCATGTGTGTGTGTGCGCGTCTATGTTTTAAGCAATCTTTTATATACGGAAACTGCCGTGGAAGCATGAGTGGTCAAGTGTTAAGCTTCTCTGCTCATTCAACGAAGACCAAGAGAAAAGCATGAGACCTGGCACATCTTTCTTAAATTTTCATCAAAAACGTTTGGAGACCACAGACATCCTTCAAAGGAATCGGCCGCCACAAGGCCCCCCTTCCTTGCATTTCGTAAAACTGTAAGATACACTGTCTCAGATATTGTCTTTATTCCTTTTAACAAGAGAACCAAATAAATAATAGACGTAAATAAGTTCCTTTTAACAAGAGAAACAAAACGAGAAATAAACAAAGGAATGATGCAAAAATAACCTCCTTGGTAGAGAATAAATTACAAACTTTAACTCGAATGAAGTGAATAAATTTTTGATCGAATTGAACAATACATAGTTGAGTTTACTTCATGTTTAACAACAAGGCTCTGTCTATTAGTAATGTAATGCAATTACGTTTCAGTCACAACAAATACGGAATTCGGTTGGTATACTGCGAATGTGTAAATTGAATTTTTGACAACAAAAATACGTCTAGTTTCATTAATATATTTTAGTTTATAGATTTCCATGAATATTTCACCTTGTTCCTGATGTATTTTTATTGAACACACACACATACACACACACACAACACACACACACACACACACACACACACACATATATATATAATATATATAATATATATATATATATATATATATATATATATATATATATATATATATATATATATATATATATATTTATATATATATAAGTCATATCACATTACCGTGATTCATATACATATATCGAGCTACAAATGTCCTTTAATATCTAATTCGCTCTACCTCGGAATTAATATATTTTCATATATGTTTAACCGAAGGAGAATTTTTATTCAGTGATAATAGAATTGCCTACCGGCCGACGGGCACGAACCATCGACATCTTCAATTCCAGGACTGGCAGTGAAGCCTAGCCCATCCCGCACCGCAAGAGATATAGGTTTTTGCCGCCTCCCATCTCGAATACCTGCCGTGCTCAGGTATTTTTAGTTTTGGAGACTGCATCAAACCCACTTCGACCTCAGTAGCTATCAAGATAGGTGTACACAGCAATCTGTTCTTAAGAGCCTTACGAATTTGTTCCTCAGATTTCCTGAAAAATGAATTTAGATTAATTCGTAAGCAACTTTCGTCTTTAAAGTATCCTGACCATATAATTGAGAAAGCAATTCACAAAGCAAACGTAATTTTCTACAGACCCCCTCAAAACAAGACCAAAGAGACACCCAACTATAAAATAAAAATTCCTCACCTCGACAGGATTAAAACAATGACTCAGCCCCTCGGAAAATCTAACCCTTTTGCATTTACTTACCCAAACACCTTAGCCAAATCCCTGATTAACATCCAATAAAAGACATTCCCCAAGGAAATAGGGGTTTATGAAATCCCATGCCAGGACTGTGACCAATCTTACATCGGATTTACAGGAAAATCACTTCCCCAGAGATTAATACAACACAAACGGTCAGTTAGGTATGGACAACAGAACTCAGCTATTTTCAACCATATAAATGAACATAACATTAGAATAAACTGGAATTTGTCACGTACAATTTATAGCAGCAACTGCCACTACAAGAGTCAAATGATGGAATCGGCCTTGATAAAAGAGAGGCAGGTAATGAACATCTCAAAAGGAGCATGGGATTCAGATGTGGTCGACAAGGTTTTCATTCAACCAACGCTTAAGAAGATTAAAGGAAGATTATCAGCGGGGTGACCTAAATTGGCTTACCTGTGGATGTATCTCTTGGTATAAATACCACCTTTTCTGTAACTTTTCTCATTCATATACTGAAGAGAGAGACAGCAGTCTCTGAAATATAGTACTTTTCTCTCTATTTTGGTGTTTTTATGGGCTCCTTTTATTAGATGGAATTTTGTTGTTAACAGAACTTATATATATATATATATATATATATATATATATATATATCTATATATATATATATATATATATATATATATTATATATATATATATATATATATATATATATATATATATATTACTATATATATATATATATATATATATATATATATATATATATTATATATATATATATATATATATATATATATATATATATATATATATATATAAATATATATATCTATATATATATATATATATATATATATATATATATATATATATATATATATATATATGTCAGGTTAATTTGTTAGAACAATCGTAATCCGCTTGTCCTTATTGTTTACCTGTTAACCATTAACCTGTTCTTCTTTCTCTTTGGGGTGGTAAAGTGAGTTGACGTCTGCCGTACGATGCCTGATTTTAGTCAGTCAGTAGCACAACTCGAGGGGTCAGTATGGAGCAGCTGCAGGTATTGCTTACCTGTTGGTCTCGACAAGAGGTTGGGGATCTCCTTGTCTGGTGGTGTAGCATCATCTCCGTTGGCAGCATGTGCCTGTCATGACGACAAGTTCGCTCTGTTGGCTGCATTGGAAGTTCGAACTCATCGTTCCTGATGGCAGCGTGTGGGTGTCTCTACGACAGAGTTAATCTGTTGGCTATGTTGGAAGTTCGACTCATCTGTTGGAGTGACTTCGTTCCTGATGGCAGCGTGTGGGTGTCTCTACGACAGAGTTAATCTGTTGGCTATGTTGGAAGTTCGACTCATCTGTTTGGAGTGACTTCGTTCCTGATGGCTGCGTGTGGGTGTCTCTACGACAGAGTTAAATCTGTTGGCTATGTTGGAAGTTCGACTCATCTGGTTGAGTGGCTTCGTTTCAGATGGCAGCATAAGGCTGTTACGACGATAAGTTCGTCTGTGTGATATTTTGTGAGCCCACCTCTGTGTAACCTTATTGTGGTTCTGGTATTTATTTCTTGTTATTAAGACAGAGTATTTTTGAGACAAAAAAAGTTCTAGTTATATGGAAGTGTGTAATTCAGAGTGTATCATTTTGGTTGTATAATCACTAATAAGTATTTTTAATGTTTACTACACTCAAGTTTTTGTTCAGTCATTTGGGTTTGGGTAAATTTGTGAGGTTTAATTGACTGACTATTGTTATGTGATTATCTGATCCTTTATTGTAATGATTCCCTGGGTTTTGTGAGATTATTTACTGTGCTGCTCATGTATTAATGATTCGTTCATTTAGTTGTAATGTCAGTTTTTGACATTTATGTATTGGCTTCTTTTATTTTCATTTTAGTGATTAATAGGTTTAGCTACTGACTCATTTGTAGATAATGTATACTATTATAAATAATAAATTAGTTTAAGGTACCTTTTTTTTTTTTTTGGTCGAGTTCCTTCCTCCACTGTTGGTCTCATTCACTGCCAGTTTTTACAGTCCCGTTTGCTTTAAAGTTTAAAGAACCTGATGAACCATCGTCGGTTTTCATAACAATGGCGACCTTGCCATGGATTCTGACACTGTTTGGCTGGCATGGTTTGTGGCAGCATCGGAGGTGAGTAAGAGAGGTGCAGTTTAAATTTTTTTTTTTTTTTTTCTTTTTTTTTTAGGTAGGGAGGTGTCAGGTTAATTTGTTAGAACAATCGTAATCCGCTTGTTCCTTATTGTTTACCTGTTAACCATTAACCTGTTCTTCTTTCTCTTTGGGGTAAAGTGAGTTGACGTCTGCCGTACGATGCCTGATTTTAGTCAGTCAGTAGCACAACTTCGAGGGGTCAGTATGGAGCAGCTGCAGGTATTGCTTACCTGTTGGTCTCGACAAGAGGTTGGGGATCTCCTTGTCTGGTGGTGTAGCATCATCTCCGTTGGCAGCATGTGCCTGTCATGACGACAAAGTTCGTCTGTTGGCTGCATTGGAAGTTCGACTCATCGTTCCTGATGGCAGCGTGTGGGTGTCTCTACGACAGAGTTAATCTGTTGGCTATGTTGGAAGTTCGACTCATCTGTTGGAGTGACTTCGTTCCTGATGGCAGCGTGTGGGTGTCTCTACGACAGAGTTAATCTGTTGGCTATGTTGGAAGTTCGACTCATCTGTTGGAGTGACTTCGTTCCTGATGGCTGCGTGTGGGTGTCTCTACGACAGAGTTAATCTGTTGGCTATGTTGGAAGTTCGACTCATCTGTTGGAGTGGCTTCGTTTCAGATGGCAGCATAAGGCTGTTACGACGATAAGTTCGTCTGTGTGATATTTTGTGAGCCCACCTCTGTGTAACCTTATTGTGGTTCTGGTATTTATTTCTTGTTATTAAGACAGAGTATTTTTGAGACAAAAAAAGTTCTAGTTATATGGAAGTGTGTAATTCAGAGTGTATCATTTTGGTTGTATAATCACTAATAAGTATTTTTAATGTTTACTACACTCAAGTTTTTGTTCAGTCATTTGGGTAAATTTGTGAGGTTTAATTGACTGACTATTTGTTATGTGATTATCTGATCCTTTATTGTAATGATTCCCCTGGGTTTTGTGAGATTTATTTACTGTGCTGCTCATGTATTAATGATTCGTTCATTTAGTTGTAATGTCAGTTTTTGACATTTGTATTGGCTTCTTTATTTTCATTTTAGTGATTAATAGGTTTAGCTACTGACTCATTTGTAGATAATGTATACTATTATAAATAATAAATTAGTTTAAGGTACCTTTTTTTTTTTTTGGTCGAGTTCCTTCCTCCACTGTTGGTCTCATTCACTGCCAGTTTTTACAGTCCCGTTTGCTTTAAAGTTTAAAGAACCTGATGAACCATCGTCGGTTTCATAACATATAAGATTATTATATATGATTATATACTAATTATTTTATATATATAATTATTGTTATCCTATGTATATATATATATATATATATATATATATATATATATATATATATATATAGTTAATATATATATATAAATATATATATATATATTATATATTATATATATGTAAATAATTTATTTATATATATATGATATTATATATATATATATATATATATATATATATATATATATATAAATATATATTTATATATATATATATATTATATATATATACTATATATAAATATAGATATATATATATATATATATATATATATATTGTATGTATGTATGTATGTATCACATATTATATGTGTACTTGTACGAAAATGGAGTATGGGTAGTGTATCAGACGGTGCATGTTATCGGTGTTCTTTTTTGCTGTTCACATTGCCTTTTAAATCTTATGCATCTATTTTTATACTTTGATTGGTTATACTGATGCTTTCATTTATATGGAATATACAATTATGACCCAAACGCATTGTTATGACATATAGCTAGATTTTTTACATTATTCTTTCCATGAAGAGCATTATATGGTATTCAAAATTAATATGCTGCATGTTGCATAACATTACAAGAAATCAGATTGCAGTAGACTGCTGTTTATGATAAAAATGGAAATCAGTCCAGATGATAAAGACTTGAATTAAAACATCCACAATACCTTTCTTCTCTACAAATATGACCCAAAGTCAACATCATCTCCCAAAATTTTGTCTCAGAAGCGCCAAACCAAAAGCTGAGAACATTGCAGTTCCTGTAACAAACGACACGATAACAAACAGATTAACTAACACTTTTGTTGTCAAGTAGTTTCTATATTTTTGGTGAAATAGTTTGTCTAGTTTATTGTTGCTGTATTATCTGGTAGTATTGCAGTGCTATACCGTTAAAATTCCTGTGACTTCAACAGGTGCTGTTGATCTACAGTGCGTTGACTAAATCTAGGCTAAGCAAACAGGAAGGTTAGACTATAGCGTTGTGGATTAGGTTTATCGATTCAAGACCATTTGGCAAAGATCAGTGTAGTGTCAGGTAAGTTTGACTAGGTAGTTCATATCCATACTTCTTTCAGCAATCCGTATCTCATTCGATCTGTCAGTGCGAACTAAGGAGAAGACATTACATGTCCATTATACAGTTAATGATTGCTACGCACGCTGAGCGGAAACATTGCATGTGAATCCAGTTTTGAAGAATAAAGTCATAAATAAATAAAATTCACTTGTATTGTATTTGCGCAAATGAATGACTAATGCTTTTGTAATAATAATTTCTTAATTTTGTACATCTTGGTACCATAATCAAGTTAATATATGTAATACTTGAAAATTATGGATAAAATATACTATATGCATATTCTCTAATTAATTGGAGACCTTTTGACCAGTTGCACTGCCCATTTAGTTAAAAATTTAGTATGAGCAGGAAATGTCTAGCAATAAAACCCGATTTCTCCACAACTTTCAATATGTGAAATTGTTGGTTTTAAGGTACTTAACATAACTCAGATGGCTTACGCTCAGAAGTCATTTGCCATCTATAACGTTAACAAGAGCAGATGAAACTGTGTACTCAACAATCCATGAGCAATGAGTAATCCTCTTGCGTGTAGACATTAGCTGTTGTTACTTCTTTATTTGTTTAAGTATTTTAACGCAGATGCATAATAGCTAACTGTCACAATTTATTTAGCTCTTCTGATAAGAATTTTTAATCCTCTTTTCCCATTTCCTTAATAAATTTTCATTTATATAACTTGGATGCTATTTAGGAAACGTTAAAGATTGCATCGCCTGTACGTTTGCGTAGCTATATATGAAAATGAAGTTTCTCTATGTAACTCTGTTATGCAAATAATCAGACCTTTGGTATTTATCTTTTTTTTTTCGTATAATGAACGCATTAGACATTTCTAAAAGGAAATTCTAGAATAATTATCCCTGTTGGTTAATTTTGCTCAGTTTACAAATACAATTTGTTCTTTTACAGGTGATGACAGTACCACTTAGATAACACTGTACACAGAAGCAAGTAATTTCAAGATGGCGAATGGACTTAGTGAAGAACCTCTTTCCATCCCAACTCTTGGGAGGCCTTTTGACTTAGGTACGCTGTATGACTGTAGATCTGACAAAGTTTTGCAGGGGATTACATTGTGGGACCAAAAAACTCTGGATAGAAAAAAGGTACAAAAACATGAATCAGCTGACTTTGAAATCATCACATCTGATACCTTTGAAGACAAGTCTTCTCCATTGGATATCAACAGTGGCTTAAAACTTAGCTTTCTTGGAGGGATGCTGGATGTGTCTGGATCAGGGAAATACCTTAACGACAGAAAATGCTCAAATCACGTGGTAAGAGTAACCTTGAAGTACAAATGCACAACTAAAACTGAAACAATGACAATGAAGCAGTTAGGGAAGGGAAAAATTGAGCACCGAAAAGTTTTTTATTATTGTAGTGCCACGCATGTTGTAACAGGAATTACATATGGAGGCAATGCTTTCTTTGTTTTAGAGAAGGAGTTATATGCAAATTCGTTCAACAAAAATGTTAGAGGAAATCTTCATGGTATGGTCAAGTCCATTCCAAACTTAAAGATTAATGGAGAAGGAAAGTTAGATCTAAGTGAAGATGAGAAAAAGGAAATCCGGAAATTTAGCTGCAGGTACTTTGGAGATTTTTTACCTCGAGAAACCCCTTCAACTTTTGAAGAAGATGTCCGTCTCTACAAAGAGATGCCAAATGTCATTGGGCAAAAGGGAGAAAATGCTGTCCCAGTTATTGCACATTTATACCCACTTGCCAAACTAGACAGTAAGGCTCGTAAACTAGTCAGAGATCATTGTTGTTCTTGTCTCACGGAAACAGAAAATTATTTGGAGGATCTGTATAAACTGGATGTGAAATCCAATGACCTCCTCAGATCACAAGCAGTTAATCATTTTCGTGGAACTGAAGCAGAAATTCAGAAATTTAAATCTTTATTAGCTACTCACAAATTTACATTTCAGAGAAAGTTGGCACAAATTCTTCCAAACATCAGAGGTGGAAATAAAGAGGAGAGTGAAGTACCAATGATCTTGAAAAAAAAACAAAAAAAATTTCTCCATTTCGGACTGAAGCCCTCAACAGCTGGGTGGAAACATAAGAAAGCCAAGTAGAAATTATTTTGCAGTAAACATCCTACCTTCCTCAGATTAAGTTTACTTCAAAGACAGATTTAAAGTCCATGATTATGAACCCCAGTCATTCACAAGTTCTATGTTTTTCAATTTTGATCCCTAAATCTCATTCACTTTTGATAATGTCAAAATACCTCATTGAAGAGGACCTTATCAGTGATTTGGACTTCACAGATGAAAATGCTAAATTCCAACTTAAGATAACAGAAAATGAAAGATCAATGGTGGAAAAAGCTAGAAATTTCAGAGATATCTTTGATAACAATAAAGAGAACAATGATATTTGTTTCTTTGTTGCAGAGGACGTTTCTTATTCAAATGAATTACAGGCAAAGATAAGGTACTATAATAATGGTGAACTCCTTAATGGAGGCTTGGCAATACCTTCAGCCCCAAGAAAAATGTGTTGACAATAGTGAAACTACTCATGAGATCATTTTGGTTCAGTGGGAAAAACCCCTTCATGGTGCATCAAACATCGACCAGTACAAGATTGTCTGTGAAGACACTACTGGAAATAATCCACCTATGATTCAGCATGCAGATTCTAATGTTACAAGTCATTGCATTCGGGGTCTCATTCCTGTTAGCATTCAAAGTGTTTGCCAACTTGGAGTTAGTGTTAAGGGCCAAATAAGTGGCGCTGTTAAAACAAGGCCAACTAGTCCACCTGGGAAACCTAAGCCCATAAGTATATTACTTTCAGAAATAAAGATTGAATGGTCAAAGACGCTTCACATTGGTTTTCAGTGCACAAGAATCAAGTATTTAGTTAAGAAACAAGAAGAAGGGTCTGACTGGCAAGTTGCAAGCTCTATTCCATTTGGAAACGAATCAGTTAGAATAAATGTAAAGACCAATCGTACCTATAGATTCAAAGTTTATTGTGAGTGTGAACATGGTGACAAGAGTCTTGACAGCGAAGCGAGTGATGATTTTCTGACAAAATGGGAGTAATTTCTTGCTTTATAACCATATGATATTTAAATTAGAAGAGAAAAAAAGGTCATCATGTTTGTTGGTCCTACTGGATCAGGTAAAACCACTTTAATCAATTGAATAATTAACTACATATTTGTTGTTGAATGGGATGAAAACTTTTGTTTCAAACTGATTAAAGATCCAGAAAGTTCCAGTATGCAAAAAGCCAAACTAATAAAATATCATAGCACACAATACATTATCAAGAAGGTTTTAGTTTACTTTATACTTTATCAATTGTTGATACACCAGATGTTGATGTTTAAGACATAAAAAGAGATAAGAAACCTTCAGAACAAATATGGACAATTTTCTCAACAAGGAGCGATTGACAAAGCTGATGTAATTGTTTTCGTTGTTCAGTCTTCTCTTGCGCGACTCACCACAACAGAGATACGTTTTTTTTTTTTTTTTTTATCAAATATTGTCTACGTTTGGAAAGGATATTGCTACAATTAATATAAGTTCCCCTTTTATTTACCTATGTCTGGTTGTCAAGAACCTCAAGTCCTTGAGTTGTCATTAGAGAAGCAGATATCCAATAAAAAAAATTCTTCCAGTTCATTAATTCTGCTCTATATGCAAGTAGCCCAAGAATAAGGAGGCAAAAACAAGATTATAACATCAACTTTAATGCCATGTTTTGGGAAATAGGAGACAAAAAGTTTTATGAAGTTTTTTGACGTTCTGAGACTGACAGAAAGTAAGAACCTAACTCTAACTAGAGAAGTTCTTCAGAAACACTATCGAAAAGAAGTTTCAACAATTCGCCTTCAGACTAGACCATATAAATTAGAGCAACTAACGAAGGCGCTTGAGGTTCTGAAATCACATAAAGCTGAACTGATAGGAACGTCAACTTCAAGTATACACGGTTACGGAAGAGACCTTTGTGAAAGAGCCAATTCCAGCAATACAGTTTATAAAAAACTGTCCATTGTACCGCCGCACTTACCATGAAAACTGCCAAATACAGGATGATCAAAAACAGGGATGTTGGTCGATGACAGGTAGGAATTTCTGTATTTGCCCTGGTCATTCGAAAATCCATAAAAATGCCCGTTTCAAATGCATCTGTAGCGGGTTGAAATTACAAAAACGGCAAGTGATCTGAGGGGTCGATGTGAAAAGACAAAGGAAAAGAAGCTCTTTGCTGAACAACTTATAAAAGAGGTGGAAGCAGAACTTCAGTCATTTCAAGCAGAAGTTCTGGGTAGGACTGAAACTGTAAGAAAAACCGTCAAGAGGCTGAAGGAAATTACACTGAAAACAAATCCCCTCCCCAGAAAGCTCCTCCTATCTCTAAGATGTACCTCGACTTGTAAATAGTTAGGAGAATATAGAACTATTTCATACTTGGATGAGTTTTACGCTAAACCTTCAACATGAACGAAAAGTGAGTAAGCAACTTGAGTCCTGTGCTAGCCGGGCAACTCAGAGAGAGAGAGATAGAGAGAGAGAGGCTGAATATGCGCCTGACAAACTAAATGCTGTTCACGGCTGTGAACCTAAAGTAACTCTGTGGCCGACCGCTTCCAGACTTCCAGTATAACTTAGAAGCTGGTCCAGGTCACTATATATAGATGCCGTGATTGGGTCGGAGAAATCTCAAGTATGACCTGGAAAGCCGGCTCCGATCCTGGAGCTGCAGGATGTCAGGAAAAATGTGGAGTACATGAAGGAAGTCGCTGACTGGATTGAATCTGTTTTATATTGACAATAGTTTTAGTTGGACTGAGAGGTTGTTTGAGGATAGCCTTTATAGTTTTCTATCTTTTTGTAAAAATACCTGTCGCCATCAAATACTTGTTATTAAATACTATATATATATATATATATATATATATATATATATATATATATATATATATATATATATATATATGTGTGTGTGTGTGTGTGTGTGTGTGCGTGTCTGTGTGTGTCTGTGAGTACACATATACATGTATGTATGTATATATGTATGAATATCATAAGTTAAAATATTCTCAAATCGATTGTTATATGAGTTTGTGTAGTCCTTATAATCATTACTGAATGACTGCAATAGAATAACTGTGCAAGATGCTGTTTGTCTGTCTGAAATAAAAGGTTGGAGATGTAAAGAAGACATCTCCATTTCATACAATGTCCAACAGACATATAATAATAAAGAAAGTTTAAATACTCTGTCTTTTGCTTTTGGATTAAACCTCTAACAGAAATATTCTTATCATAGTAAAATCTAACTGAGAAAATGTCGGCGACAAAGCGAAATAAACAAAGAAAACTTTTACCTGAACTAATCTGTAAAGTACTACTTTCTTACACCCGGTCTGATGTATATAGACATATACATACGTACACACATACATATATATATATAGATATATATATAGAATATATATATATATAGATATATATTATATATAATATATACTATATATATATATATATATATATATATATATATATATGATATATATATATTATATATATATATATATATATAATATGTATATATGTATATATAATATATATAATATAATATATTATATACATATATATATATATATATATATATATATATATAATATATATATATATATATATATATATATATATATATATATATATATATATATACATATATATATATATATATATATATATATATAGATATATATATATATATATATATATATATATATATATATATATATATATATATATATATATATATATATATATATATATATATATATATATATACCTTTTAGGGCACAATATTTCACGTATACAACATTCATTGAATAGAATGGCTTTTTCACTGTTAACCAGCTTTTTTGAAATTGCTTCATATTTTCTATTTTCTTCACTTCATTGTTCAGGTTACTAATGGACACATAATAGGGTTCTTCCATTTACTCCAGTATTTTACACGCAACAGCTGTTTCGTCAACCCATACGTATTGACGTTATCAAGCGTACTGATACAAATATGTTGTTGTTTGAGATTAAGCTGGCCTTGTGCCAGCACGGGCTCTTGCTCGTAGAGCAGCCCGTATCCGCAAATATGAGCCTACATGCGTTTTGTGACGTCATGAGGACGGAAAGGTAGTACAATTGCCAGATACCTAGTTTTAAGTATTTACAAAATACTATAGTGAAACATAAAATAAGACAAATAAATAAATATGTTAACAACAGAAATTATATCAAAAGTTGAAAGTAAGTTATTATATACACATTATACATGAATATATATTAATTACATATATGATTAATTCACTGAATGTCAGTGTGCGCTCCTGTCCTCGTGTGGTGGTCTTGTTCCACGCGGTTGAAGGACTGCCTCCTACACGAGGGCAAGGATCGGTCTGCCTCGCGTTGGATGTTAAGGTTGGGGCGTTGCATGGCGATGCTGACTGCTTCTGATATCAATAAACGATTGTAGTTGCCTTCCTTGTGTATTATTTTGGTGTTTGTGAGAAGTTCTTGTAAGGATGGTTTTTTATTGTGGGTATCCACAAAGTGCTGGTGAATGGCGCCTTGGTTTCTGTGGGCCTGCATGCGACGTTTGAGTGTAGTGGTTGTGTGTCCGATATAGCATTTTTGGGGGGACTGACATTGCTCGTCAGCACAGACAAACTTGTATACTATATCAGATTCAACCTCTTTCTCCATCGATGGGGCCGTATTATTTTTCATTACCAGTGAGGCCGTAAGGTTTGGCTTACAGTAAATTCTTGCTGTTATTTTGTTATATGGCGCTAGGGGGGTTGTTCCTCTTCGCAGTATACCAAGGATGGCTTTCCTTTCATCTTCGTGGTGTTTGTTGTATGATATCTGATGGTATATCACTATTTCTTTGTCTTTGTCTTGTGTGTTGTCCCTCGGAGTCAGGTTATGGAAAGCCTCTAATTTCTTTTGGACAATTTGCTGGATCATGTCATCTGGGTAGCCGTTATTTGTGAGCAACTGTTGAACTCTGTTGATTTCTTCGTTAGTCGCTTTCCAAGTCGAACAGTGTGTTATGGCGCGTTTTATGTATGCATTTACCGCAGATCGTTTATATGCATCAGGGCATTCTCCTCTAGCATTTAAGCATCTCCCAGCATCTGTCTTTTTAGTGTATACGGTGGTATTGTATTTGTTGTTTTTTAGGTCACAAGTACGTCCAAGAAGGGCAGCATTTTCTCATCACTTTTTTCTACCGTAAAATTTAATGTAGAATTTGCTCGGAGTTTACTTACTAATTCATCTATGTCATTTTCGCCCTTTGTTGTGATAAAGATATCATCAATATATCTCCCATAGATTCTGGGTTTTGGGTGTTCTTCAAAAGTGACTTCTTCTGTGTGTGCCATGTATGCGTTTGTAAAAAGAACCCCAAGGGGGGAACCTATTGCTACGCCGTCCTTTTGCCGATATATTTCGCCCCTATGTGAAAGGAATGGGGCTTCCTTTGTACATGCTTCTAGCATCTCTTTTAAGATCTTTTCGGGTATCGGTAATGGTGGTTTCTCAGGGCGGTATATCTTGTTCATGATGATTTGTATTGTTTCATCCACTGGTACGTTAGTAAATAAACTTTCGACGTCCAGGGATGCTATATCTTCGTCGGGTGTGGTGTCTTGCAGTAGATTTTAGCGAGAACGTTGAAGGAATGTACGGCGTTATAATTTCGTTCAATTTCTTAGCCACTTTATACATGGGGGATGTCATTTAGGATATAATGGGCCGTAGTGGGTTTCCCTGTTTGTGGATCTTGACTGTGCCGTAGCAGTATCCGGGTGCAAAGTCTCCGATGATTTTTGGAAAGCTTACTGTTCTCTGTTCTTTGTTCGCTTTTTCTGTTAGTCTCATCATTTTCTTTTTGAGGTCATTTGTTGGTCTTTTTTAAGTGGCTGAAACTTATTCTTATCACTTAGTATATTATCCATTTTGGTGTCGTATTCATCTCTATTCATGACGTACACAGCGGTTTTATCTCCTTTGCGTATTATTATGGTTTCGTTTTCTCTCAGTTCTATTACCGCTTTCTTCAGCTGTGGACTGACTATGCGACTAAAGTAGTTACCACGTGTTCTATTGGCCTCACCCAGTAATTCAGCGATTCACTCTTGTTTAAGATCGATTTTGCGTTCTTCTTTCAGTCGCAGTAGTTTATCGATTAATACTTCTGTATTAATCCTCTTGGATTCAGGGTGTGGTCTTCGTATGTAATGGCAGTTCAGGCCTAGATTTAGTAACTGCTTTTGGTGTTCACTCAACTCTATTCCTGATAGGTTAATATACCCGGCTTTTTTCTCTTCGTTTCTCGATGGTCCACCGTTTAATATCAGAAGCTTTTTGCTATGCCTTGCACTGACTATTTTCGAATGCTTTTCTATTTCTCTTTCCACTTGTTGTTGCACAGCACATTGGGTCTCTGTGGTAGTAGTATTACAGAATTCACTCCACTTTGTTGCTCTTTCTTCTTCCAGTTTGGTGATCTTTTCTGCTGATTCTTCCATTCGTCGTCGGAGGCATTTTTCCACCTCGTTCCAACTCGACCGTGCCCGGCCATTACATTTAATACTTTTAGGGCACAATTTTTCACGGATACATCATTCATTGAATAGAATGGCTTTTTCACTGTAGAAAACATGCAATTCAAAAGTATCTGCGGCAGTTGGGGGTACTCTTCAGAAGGAAATTCCCGCCTTTGGAAATGCGGTCGAATTAAATTAACTATGCAAGCCCGATGAAGGGTGATTACGTCACGGTTCAGGGCAACAAATTTATTTCATATATGCATGCGAACAATGTATGGCTCTTGCTTAGGGGATTGTATATTGTTAAGTTAGGTTAGGCTGTTAGCCCCTTTGCAATGTCTAGACTTAGCTGGAAGGTCTTCGTGATGCTCCAGCACTTAAGAAGAGCCTCTTTAACAAGAAAAATTCAACCTCAGAGGAGATGAAATGCTGCCCCTGACTAACATTTTCTTTCATCTGTTTTTTTTTTTTTTACTTCCTTATAAAAGTTCGAAAGGTAAAGTATTTCAAAGATGTTTAGGTTGTATATTGATCCATCGTCAGGTATATTTTGAAAGTGCCTTAAACAGTAGATGATCCTTCTGTGAAGAAAGAACAATGACTCCCACACATAATCTCCTATAAAATATGTACCTAATCATGTGTATAGCTCAGGTAAAGAGCAAGTGCTGAGCAAGTGGCATATTTAATTATTCTACATGTCAATACGTGCAAAGAAACAAACACGGACAAACATAGGCAAACCTATTCCCGTGGATGCACAAATATCCATAATTGGGTGGCAACGAAAACATCGGGATAACCGTTAATGCCACAATCTTCACTGAAAAAAGCATTGCAAAAATGAAGAGTTTTGTGGCAAAGAAAATATCTGACCGAATATGAAATGATGACTTTGCAAAGATGGTTCAGCTTTCATCACCATCGTGCACAAACCATCTTACTCCTTGATGCTGAGGCCTCTTGCTTTAACTTTTCTTTCATTCTTTAGACTGATTCTAATCTGCGAGTATTTTACACCAAATCCTCTGTAATTCCACCTACGTCACCAAACAACTTCAGAACACCCTAGAATAGCATAAATCCACTATGCCATATTCTTTGGCCTATATATATATATATATATATATATATATATATATATATATATATATATATATATATATATATATATACATACACGAGTATATTTATGTGTATATATGCATATGTACATATAACGTGTCAGTGTGATAGTGATGTATATATATATAAGTTTTATTAAATCACCGTGATTCATATTCACGCGCATATGAATCACGATGATGTGACAACAAACTCATGGATAATGGCTTACGCGCGAGGCAAATGCATTTACAAAGCTATCAAGGTCGTGGTGGGTTGATTGATACCGACACTAAACAACGAATACCTGAGCGCGAAGGGGATTGGCAGGTGGGTGGCGGCATTAACCAACGCCATCAAGATGGCGTTGCATTAACCCTCTCGTGATGGCCTTGTGGGAAAAACGCCGTCACCGTACGTCGTGAGCCGACGAATTTCTTATCAACTAAAAAATTCCCATTCGGATAATATATATGAAAATATATTAATTCCGAGGTAGAGCGAATTAGAAATTAAAGGACATTTGTAGCTTAAAGTGATATATATATATATATATATATATATATATATATATATATATATATATATATATATATATATATATATCAATCAATCAATCAATCAATCATGGGCGTAGTACACAACACAAATGGATAAGATTAACAAAACATTTCAGAACTTTTAAATGCACACTTGTAAAGTCGTTCCTAGTTTGACGAATTAAGTAAGCAATTTTTTCCCCATTCTGAAAAATGGGCTTCAAAGATTTTGATATCATTCAAAGCTTTTAATTAGCTTATCTTTGGAGGGCATTTGGTTTGAAAATATGAAATGTGACAACACAGACAGCTGAAGTTTTGATAAGCTAAGAGTATCACTTTGGCTGGAAACTAAACAACTTAAAAAGAATATGGTTAACGACAGCTCGTCAAAGCAGGGACGAATTTTCCCATGTAGAAAAACATGTTACCTAGAAAACACCATTGACTGTTTTCCTCCAACACCTCCTCCCCTCCCACACGTCTCTCTCTCTCTCTCTCCAAGACAAAAGAAGCGGAATATATATATGCAATATATATATATATATATATATATTATATATATATATATATGCGTATATATATGATATATTATAATATATATATATATAATATATTTATAATATATATATATATATATATATTATTATTATATTTTTATATATATAACATACGCCATATATATATTCCGCTTCTTTTGGTCTTGGAGAGAGAGAGGGAAGAGAGCGTATACAATTATAATATATTATATATATATATATATATATGCGTATTTTTTATTATATATATATTATATTTATATATATATATATATATATAGTATATTTATATATATATCATATATATATATATATATATATATATATATTATATATATATATATATATATATATTTATACTACATATATATATTCCGCTTCTTTTGTCTTGGAGAGAGAGAGAGAGAGCTAATATATATCTATATATATATTAATATTATATATGCGTATATATATATATATATATATATATTTTATTATATATATATATATTATATATATATATATATATATATATATATAATAATACGATATAATATTCCGCTTCTTTTGTCTTGGAGAGAGAGAAAGAGAGACGTGTGGGAGGGGAGGTGTTGGAGGAAACAGTCAATGGTGTTTCTAGGTAACATGTTTTCTACATGGGAAAATTCGTCCCTGCTTTGACGAGCTGTCGTTAACCTATTCTTTTTAAGTTGTTTAGTTTTCCAGCCAAAGTGATACTCTTTAGCTTATCAAAACTTCAGCTGTCTGTGTTGTCACATTTCATATTTTCAAACCAAATGCCCTCCAAAGATAAGCTAATTAAAAGCTTTGAATGATATCAAAATCTTTGAAGCCCATTTTTCAGAATGGGGAAAAAATTGCTTACTTAATTCGTCAAACTAGGAACGACTTTACAAGTGTGCATTTAAAAGTTCTGAAATGTTTTGTTAATCTTATCCATTTGTGTTGTGTACTACGCCCATGATTGATTGATTGATTGATACTATATTAATCTAGCATCGCGACAACTAGGTCATTGATAGCGAACTATATAAAAAGACCCTATAAATTTTAATAATAATAATTAAATAGAGAATATTAAAAGATACTGGTAATTATGAAATTAATATAAAAATGAATTATATAGAAAAAGCAATTATTACATACACATACATATACATACACATACATACATACACATAGGTACATGCACACACACATACATACACACACATATACATATACACTATTTCAATAAGAATAAAAGCAAGGCGCACACAAGCATTACAGTTTATCTAAAATACCAGTGTTAAAAAGAAATCAAAATCAGCCAGTCATATTAGAAGTCCCATTTGCTCCTAAAATTTTGACAACTTAATAACATTATTCTCCTTCCCATAGTATAGATATTGATTGCGCTGTTCCACCAAACTGGGGCACTCAACCAGCAAATGCATAAGCCAGTGGAACTAGGCAATTTTCACAGTATGGTTCGTGATCACGACTCATCAAGTAGGAATGTGTCAGCCTAGTATGTCCAAAACGCAGGAGGCACAGGGCCGTTTCAAACCTTGGCATAAAATTGTACAACCAAGGATTGATTGCAGATGCAATTGTTCTCATTTTTACAATTGTAGTTAAATTTGACCAAATATTTTGCCAGAGTAATTTATGCTTCTCTCTAATTGGAGTATATAAATCTCTGCACGGCAGCTTAAATGATCTGAGCTCAATACGAGAAACAGCCTCTTTGGCAATCGCATCAGCGCGTTCATTTCCAGATATTCCAACGTGTGCTGGAACCCAACCAAATTCAATATTAAAACCCCTCCGCTTAGCTAAAAATAACCATTCTAGAATACTTAAAACTACTGGATGTTTGGAATAAAAAAAATCTTTCAGTCACTCTAGAGCGCTTCTAGAGTCACAGTACACAATACAATTATTATCACTACTTTTTAAAACTTCTTTGACAGTACTTAAAATTCCAAATAATTCTGCAGTAAATGCAGATGCATTACTTGAGAGCCTTCCACTACGCTCAAAGGACGGAAAAACAATGCCAAAACCAGCGCCTGCACTGGTATTGGATCCATCAGTAAAAACTGGTATAAAATTATCATGTTGTGAAATATGATCTAAAAAGGCATAAGATAATACTTTATCAGAGACTTTCTTCTTTGGTTGATTAAAGTAGTTACAAAACTCTACTGCTGGGAATTTCCAAGGGGGAGATACAGATGCCTTCACCGGTAGCACACATCTGTCTGGAATGTTCAAGTCTTGGAGGGTTGATTTCATTCTGAAGGCATATGGACGTGGCATCTTTGGATGACTTTCATAAAAGCTATCAAATCTTCCATTTCTTAACGACTTGCATACTAGGGATCCAGGAAGTCTTTGGAATCTGAACCAGCTTCGAACCAGAAGAGCCTGGTAATGTAAGGCTAGGGGCCTCTCTATAGGGAAAGTCCTAAAAACTGCAGTAGCAATCCTAATTCCAGTATGGTAAATGGAGTCTAAAATCCTAAGGCGACTTGGGGTCGCAGAGGTGCAAACTTCGCATCCATATGTTAATTTTGATAAAACCAAGGCTTTAAACAATCTTAATAACTTGAGTATATCTGCTCCCCAAGATGTACTTGACAAAACCTTCAAGATATCCAAAGATTTTCTGCACTTAGCCCTGAGATTTAGGATATGGGGAAGCCATGTCAACCGAGTATCAAAAATCATTCCACAAGAGAATATCTTGTGTTAACGAAACAAGTTTCGTTAACACAAGATATTCTCTGGCCATTTACATATAAATCTGGGTCTGCATGTATCCCTCTAATTCTACAGAAATGCATGGCTACAGTCTTTGATGAAGAAAATCTGAAACCATGCACTTCAGCCCATTTCACTATCTTATTTATTACTATTTGTAGATGACGTTCTGCTACTGACATAGGCGCAGCTGCAAAAGATAAAGAAAAGTAATCCACAAACAGTGTGTGCATAACATCAGCAGGTATTTGCTTTACTATGTCATTAATTGCTAGAGCAAAAAGTGTTACACTTAACACACTGCCCTGAGGAACACCATCCTGTTTACATACTTCAGACAGAACTGCTCCTACTTGTACTTGAAAGTAACGATTTTTTAAGAATAGCTTAATAAAAAATAGTTAATTCTCCTCTTAAACCATAATCATGGACTACTTTCAAAATTCCATACCACCAAATAGTATCATATGCTTTTTCCAAGTCGAAGAAAACCGTGATAAAGTGGTGCTTAGAGGCTAAGGCGTCACATATTGCAGACTCCATTCTAACTAAGATATCAACAGTGGATCGCATACTGTGGAAACCACATTGGGCCGGAGAGAAAATGTTTCCTCGCTCTAAATACCACACTAAACGAGCATTCACCATTTTCTCCATTAGTTTACACAAACAAGATGTTAGGGCAATTGGACGATAATTTCCTACGAAAGAACTATCCTTTCCAGGATAAAGAGTTGTAATGTTCTTCATAAATTCTGTTTATCATACTTAGGATAAATCTTTTAGTATTCTGAGCAGCATGTTTGATCATAGAATATGAAATTTCATCAGGACAAGGAGCAGATTCTTTACACTTTGAGAGAGCCAATTCAAATTCTCTCATAGTAAATGGAATATTATAAAACTCCTCTTTATTTGTTGTGAAATGAAGATAATACTGTTCCATTTGTTTTCTGCTGTTTGCATATGGTTTCTCATTATCTTTTTAAAATATTTTAGCAAAATGTAGGGCAAACTCATTTGACACTACTTTTGGATCTCCTACATTTATGGCATTTA
>NC_061107.1:95761066-95805064 GCF_015104395.2 Macrobrachium nipponense
CGCTTCGCGCCTTATCCGCATATTTAAAGATTCTTGGCAAGCACGGCATGTATGGCAAGAGGTAATATTGCGCTGCGCGCACTAGCCACAGAGGTTACAGTAAGGCTACTTACCGTGGCGGATCACACCTAAAGGCGTTCCTGTTGTAGTCATCCGACAAATAGTAGCTCCACAACACTCAGTTTTTTTGCTTTAGAATGAAATTATGTCTTTGAGCATATTCAATCACAACTTCTTCACCACCAATAGACAAATAATGATAAAATTCACTGTAACCCACATTGCACTGCAAACAATCAGTAGGAAATCGAAGGTCTGTCAAAATTAATGCTAGAAGGGCCAGCCACTGCCTCTGCCATAGGTACAGGAAGACAAAATGCCGTTTTTTGCTTCATTATTCGAGTATTCAGTCAAACAAGGATACCAGTGGACACTGGACAGGTAGCTTTATTACTCCGCTGAAATGCTAGTGAAACTTGGTTTTCGACTAAAGTCGTTCGTAATTGGTTATGAAACCCATGACGTCATAACGATATCACACCTCTCAGCCAATAATGAGTAACTGGAACTGCTTTTGTATGCGTAAGAAAGTAAGTTAGAGGGCTCATTAATTAAAAGTAAACATTACCATTGAGGAAACACCTCTCCCGACTTAGGAAAAATTCGAGGTAAAAACTTATCTAGCTCATTTAATTCCACCACGTTCAATCTTTCATATAATGACTATACTTTTTATATTGCTTTTCACATGCTCTTTCCATGTAGGTGATTATTTTAATATCCAGTGCGGAGTGCTTCTGAAATATTACCTTTAGCTGGCCCCTGGGGGTTAATTACAGTCGTCCAAATAAATATTACTTAAAATTCTTGTTCAGGAGGTAAAACTGCATAGAAAAACCCCAACTGCCATACTCTGGGCCGCCGCGGATAGGTACACTAGATCTACCCAGCCTTTTTATGAAAATATGGTATCTAGCCGATACCTATCAAATACCTATCCTTGGGGTTATGGTAAATAGATAGGCTAGGCTACCTGGGTCAGGTAAGGTGTGGTCCTTACCTGGCCGAAGGTTGGGTTATTTCGTCATGTTGTAATTGGTGTATTAGTCTGATAAGGCCCTGATTATTTTTAGGGGTTATTTTTATAGTATGTATATACTTAAGTAGCCAGTCCTATTAGGTCGAGAAATGTTTTTTAGAGGTCTGTTACACAAATATCAGTGTGACATCAAAATTTGAACAAAGTGCCTACTTTGTAGCAGTTTTTAATTCTCATAAATTATTTTCGTTTAGAATTTGGTTGGGGATTGAAATGCAGGTTCAGATTGGAGTAACAGTAGAAAGTTGACAGATGTAGAATGTGCATTGTGCATGTGATAATGTTTTAATCAGTAAAACACCACAAGACATACTAAGTTTGTGTGCTAGAATGTACCATATGTTTAGTAGATAATAGGGGCTCAGAGCATATATAGTATGAAAAATATTACTGGGTAATGTGCTGTGCCATATATGCATGATTGTGCAGACGCATAGCAGTAGATACCACACATATATCTCAGGATACAGCAATCATGGAATTGCTAAGTACCCTTTAATAAGTTAACCACAGTTTTACGGTCATATGATACCTTTCAGTTATATGGTTTGTGCCATTATTTAGAGGTCGATAGGTCATCTTCAGTTGCATAATTACTTGTTTGATAGGTATCTGCTGGTGACCAAGTAGCTAGTTTTCTCAAACATTTAACAAAATCCATTGTACAGAGGTCGGGTAAAAATCCATTTCTTAATTGTTTCACCACATTTAGTTTGTGATGACACAGCATTTTCTCTTCCCCCTAAAGTCACAGGAGCTATGGGGTACGTATTGAATAAGGCAAATGATAATTACAGGTTTGAAGCATAACAGTAATTGTAATAGAAGATAAAGGTAACCTTCAAATATAATTAAATGCTAAGATGGTCCGGTGTATGACCTGCCAAGTGCAGGAGTAGGACAAGGTTAGTGACTTTGAGCACAGGTATGGGCAGCCAAACAGATAAACATATAAGGTAAAGAAATTATTAAGGGTAGTTTTGCATCCCCAAGGGAAGGATTTGCATTGTAGGCATTATTACATGACAGTTAAACATGGTGGGTCCCCTTTTGTTATTTATCAACGTGTTGAGAATTGGGCAATTCTCAAGAAAGGCGGGATGAGAGGTATCCTTTATTGGTATGTTTTTGTAGGAGTTTCTTTAGAAAGGCAAACTAGGGCCAACTTATTCGTCGTAACTTACAACATACAGGTTAAATTTCTAGACACTGATGATGACCGTTCTGTCTTATTTCAATAGTCAAGAACTTGTTTTATCAAGTGTTTGTCCAGATGTCAGTTGCTCTCATGCCACAGTTCCTCAATTTCTTTTTGAGATAGTGTTTCATGCCATTGTTTATGATTTTATAACACATGCCTATTAACCGTTTCAAGCCCGTTGTTGCTTAGGTTTTCTTTAATATCTTTTTATATATCAGTTGAATCTTATTGATATTTTGGCACAGGATGCTCTAGACCCTCCGGTAATTTTGTGCAATATAATTAAGCACCAGAATTTATTAAGGCAATTTGCTCCTGAACTTTTCAATCTCCTCAACATTTGTTTTATATATTCGAACACCCTATGCAGTATCTTTCATATAGGCATTTGTATGTTTTTATATATCACGTATGTTTTTATTACCATGTGAATGGGTAGTGGGCCAGTTTTGATAATAAGATATTGCAGATGTTGGGCAATGACTATCCTCTATTAGCATGGTATGGCATGGCGCATACCATGCTAATAGAGGGTAATCTCTTTAAGGTAACCCTTGAGGTTACCCTTAACATTTTAGATAAATTCTTAGCCCAATGGCTACCTTCTCTCATTATATACAGCAAACAACCATGATGCTAGTGCATTGCGGTATCCCTGATGACAGTGCCATAACATGTTTCCCATAGCTGATACAGTTGGATGGACATAAACTTGCAGCTATAGGTGACTTCAGACATTTGCGCGCATTGGACAACAAAGTAAACGTACTTGAAATTCAGTAAACTACTGCCCCTCTAATTTTTTGTCGGTCCACCCATCTGATCCTATAGTACAGTGGTCCCCCGAATTCGCGGAAGATGTATACCAGACCCCCATGAATAGCTAGAACCCACCCGTGAATAGTTGGAACTCCTATAAAAATTATTAAAACGGTCTATTTGGTTAGGTAAAACTCAAGAAAAACCCACTAAAATTTTCATACCTCGTTTTTTTAGTAGTTTTCTTACAAAAAAGTGCATTTTATGATGAAATTGATAAAATAATAAGAATTTCTGGATATTTCTCAAAGAAAAATACCACGAATAGGCGAATCGCCCGCCAGTAATTTGTAGATATGGTCCACAGAGAAATACTATAAATAAACCATGAGGTTATAATAACCTCTCAAAACAATGAAATACAGATAATGTATACTTTAATGTATAAACTAATTTGGATATGTAGAACATAAAAACCCATATCGTAATACTGCACTCTTTCATTCTTAAGTTTTAGACAGAGAGAGAAAAATGTGGGTGCAGCTTCTGCTTAACTTTATTTAGAACTAAGCCATTTAATGGACAAGGGTTCTTCGATGTCTACAACAAATAGTGAGTAAATTGAAAAGTTCATGAGTAAATTCCCATAATCAGTAAATTCTGTTACTTCACTATATTGCCAAAAATTACCAGAGGGTCTGTAACATGCTGTGCCAAAATATTGAGAAGATACAGTTGATACATGAAAAGATATCCAAGGAAACCTATGCAACAATGTGCTTGAAATAGTAAGTAGGAAAGTTAAAGTATGGGATGACAGGAGAGACAAAGCTTAGATAAGTTTTAAATGTTGAATTGAATTGTTAAAAGTGCCCCGTTCTTGGCTTTATAGCCTAATTTTCACAATTAATTCTAAAAGATTCAAAGACCTGCCTCCGGAAAGCAGAGAAGTTTTGGTTGTCTAGAATAAACAGATGAATTGACAGTGGAGCAGGAAAAGAAATAGCACAACGTATTATGTTAACACACTAGAAGAGATGTTATTAATTTTAGCTTGTTTCAATGTGCATAACGTAATTAATTTTAGCTTGTATCAGTGAGTCTTTACAAATTGGCCACTGGTAAGATATCTTCAAATCTAAACCTCTTTATATGTAGTAATGGTGATGATACTGTAGATCAGTCATATTGCATATTTAAAACTTTAGTTTGGGAATCTGAGAGGAAATGAAGCTATAATTGCAATTATGGATTAATTTCCTGCGACATTTATGGTAACTGGATACTTTAGGTTCTTAGAAGGTAATTTACAAAGTAGTTTGAAAAATACTATCTGGTATCTGATACTAATTTGTGACTGCATTTCAGGTTCCTTGTTACATTTTTATCGGGTATTCGTAGACACCTTGAAGATGTAGTCTCCCTGTCTCCTCTGTCCTTTGTACTCTTGCCCTGCAATTAGAGTGCTTTTCCAATGGCATTCCTCACCTGAATTGCCCACCTAAATAAGTTCTTCAGGTCAGTACATGAGGATTTATTAATATATCAAAACCTGTCATTATTGTGTTTTTGTGGAGTCTGTGTATGTTGGTACAGCTGGTGTTTCTGAGCTTTTTAATTGCTCATGTACCTACTACACAAAAGGTTCTCCCGGTTTCCTTCAAGTACCAGCTTATATCCATCTGCTTCTCCAACCCTTCACCCGTGGACCTGTAGGTACAAACACCAGCTAGCAAACTGTATACTGTTGCTCATGTAATCAACCGGTGCATCTTGATAGTAAGATTAGGCGCTAATTATTTTTGCTGATTTATAGTTTCTCTTGTCTTGGACTTTCTTTTGGATTTTGTTTTGGGTTAGATGGATTTTGGTAATTGCAGATGAAGTTGCAGAGCAAGCATCTGCCATAATAGGCTACATTCACATTTCGGTGTTGACTCTGATTTTGACAACAGGTTTGATGTTTACAAGATATGGAATGAAAGTGATATGCTCATTCTCAACTCCATCTTGTAAGCTTCCCTAACTACTTAGGTTGACAGTATGAATAGTTTAGAGAGTCCAGCTTGAACAGCCTGGGTTGCTAGAGTCCCTTTTGTGCTAGAACCTAGATGTTGTGTTTAAGTGTTTCTAAAGGAGCTTATGGTGAAGAGTCTGTTCTTGTTAGCTCAATTACTGTTATGGATGTTAGTGAGATGGATATCATGTTCAAAGTAGGTCCCTCTTGAGACAAGGGGATTATAACTCTATTACCCCTGTTTAGGGCATTAAACAATACTGGTTTTAAACCTGTAAACCAATTGTAACTATTCCAAGCCATGAATATCTTACTCCTAATGAGGGAAGAGGCTTTTCTTTGTTTAATAAGTGTTTTTTGTATCATAGTAATATTAAGATTTTCTTTTTCAGTATTAGGAGGCAAGATCTTCATAAAAGAAAGTGCTATTTTAAGGACATGCATTTGCTTTTGAATGCTGACTTTATGCCTCCCTTGAAGGTAAGTAATGTGACATGTATATGCATTTGCTACATATTTCGGTTTTGGAAGAACCTTCCCTCAGCTAAGGTTAATGATAGTGTCCAGTAGAGGTGTAATTCAGTATGTGCATTACATTACTTAAGAGAGATTGAATTGCAGTACTATGGTTCTTGTAGCACCTGTAGTTTGTGCAGGGAAATACCATCCTAAGTGGAAGTAGCAGTAGTTTGCCATTCTTCCTACCACTAGTTAGAAATCTGATTGAGGTATGGGAAGGTTTTTTTTAGATTACAACACATCCGCTTTTTTTACTGCATTCAACTGTAGGTGGCATCCTTCTTGAGACCTCAGTCACCTTGGAATGAGGTTCTCTCACTGATGTATCTACAATCCTCCGGCTCCTGGCTGCAACCCCTTTCTTTCCTTTTACTGTGAGGTTTTCCTCCTGTTACACCTTTCAAACATGTTGCTGTTAATTTCTGTTTCTGTGCTGAATGCCCTCATAGATCGCAGCACTTGGCCTTTAGCCTACAGTCTATATTCTATCTATCTATCTACTGATATGTGATAATCTTAAAATTTCTTTGAATGCTGAGAAATATGGTTTGCTTTGTATTTAGATGCAAAATAAAAAAACGTTTGAGGATGTAGGCTTCTCATTGGTAACCAGTCAACCCTGTTTGTTGTCATAAAAGTATTTGTACCTGATATATCCTTGAGTCTTTCCTCATGGTTAGTAGGACTATTTTTAATTCCTTGTTTTTATGTAATTTAACTTACCAAATAATTACATAGCTAAGAGCTTCCTATCTATAGCAGCCTAAAAATTCAGAACTCGCAGTAGCACTAGCATTTGCTAAGGTGTAAGTAATATCCCCCACCCATAGACTGTGAAGAACAACTAGCAAGACAGCTTCAGTTTGTTTTCTGCTGACTCCTGACTAACAACGGTGGTTTCCAGCAGCCAACTTCATTGTTTGTTTGGATAGTTTTTTTGAGTTTTAGTGAAGTACTCAACTTTCGGTTAGTGAACAAAGTTTAGTTAGTTGGTTAACCCTGGTTAACTTAACTTCATTCAGGATGTCTGACTTTAGCTTGTCAAGCGTTAGGTTTTGCATTGAAGGTTGCAAGACTAGGTTAGCGAAATCTTACCATGACTCACATGAAGTGTGTAAAATGAGGATATTACTTGCTTAGACTGTAAAGACTAGGACAATAAGCAGTGGAAGGTATTTAGGTCCCATCAGGACAAAAATGACAGACAGGCAAAGGAAGGTGGCTTTTAGAGCCGAGAATAAGGCTAATTTAGAGCCTGTGCAGGTTGCAAACTGTAAAAAATAGTGCAGTCTCCTCACCTAAGATTCCTGTATCATCTTCGATCCTTAGCCCTCCTACTTCTATGCCATGTACTCATATTGATGAAAAGTACGGATTTTTAGCCAGTGCAGTGATGGAATTAGGTGTTTCTATTAAAGCCTTTGATGGAAAAGGCCATGTGCAAAGTGTAAGTGCAGTGCAGAGTGATAGTATTGAGGAGGTGGCTGTCTGTCCCACCGGTGCTCCTAGATGAAGGTCCCTGTCCTGCTCCCCTGCACTAGGGAGAAGACATACCAGAGGTCCAAGGGTGGGGTTTGCCCACAGGCATTCGCCCCATTCATCAAGCCTGATGACTGTCCCCAGGCTGCAACAGAGCACCACAGGAAAGGCATCTCTATTAGTACTCATTGTCTGTCATCGGAATCTTAGGATCCCAGTCTTAGCAAGCGTCTGGAACACTACTAAGTTTCTTTGCACTCTCTCCAGAGGCATTCCAGTGGTGTGGACAGCTCCCCTTCTCCTACCAGCAGGTCCAAAGATGCCAGTTATAGTCCCCAGCCATCCTGCAGTTTTGTGGTTCTGTCTTCTTCCTCTTCTGCACGTCCACCTCGCTATGCTTAGGATACCCTGGAGTCTGTCTCATATTTGGATCACCCTCTTTTGGCTACTAAGCACCAGGAAGAACCTCTTTAGATGCTCATCTTCTTTGAAGCCATCTCCTGTTCCTGAACATCCTTCGACTCCTGGACGTGTAACACCTGTTAATGTGAGTCAATCTCGTATGACTAAGTGCTTTGCGCCAACACCTAGGTGCCAGGTGACACCTCTTGCTGACATGGCGCCAGCTTTGACTCCTCTGTGAGTGCATTCTTCTACTCTGTAAGAGTCTTTGCTTCACTTACCCCTCTCAAGAACCAATTAGAGGATCAGTTTTTTGAAGAATACTCCATCTATCACCAAGTCAAAGGGTACGACAGGATTCCTCTCCTTCATTGTCCTACTCGTCCTTGTTGATATATTTTCTCAGTAATTTCTATGATTTTTTCTCCTGCTGCACTGTTATCTCCTGCTTCGATTTTCCTAATGAGGAAACTTCCTGCAGACAGCTCAACTCTCCTGAAGTTAGTGCTCTCCGATTCTGCAAAGAAGGTAAACTTAAGAGAAAGAGACGTGAACATCTGGTTGGCCTCTAAGAGAAAGGCTTCAGAAACAGAAGTCTCTTCTTCCGTTGAGCCCCGACCTAGACTTTATTCTGGCACTTTAGACCTAGATGAGGGGCTCATCTTGGGAGTCAGGAAGTGTCAGGAACATGGTCAGAAGTTGTAAGAAGCTCCCACACCAACATAAAGGAACTAAAGGCCATTCATCTAGGTCCCCAGTCATTCTCTGCCCTAGTTTGTGGCAAGATAGTAACGACACATTCCAACAACACAACAACACATTCATAAATCCCAAAGTAGGTGGGGGACCTTTTCATTTCCTCTTTGTGAGGTGGCGAAGGAATTCCTGCTCTGGCTGCTCTCCAGGACGTCTTGAGGACTAGTCACTCCCTTGTGGCCAAGGAGGGAATAGTTCCCAGACCTGCTGCAACTGTTTGTGGACTTCCCCGAGGCTCCTGCCACAAAAACAGTCGCTGCTCAAACAGCCTACTTCTTAAGATTCCACCCAGAATTGTCCACTCTGGCCCTGACAGGTTAGATTACAGACTGTTGAGTATCTTGTCAGAGCTAAGGGGTTTTCAAAGCGAGCTGCAGAAGGTGTTGTGGGATATAGATAACCTTTTTTAACAAGCTCTACCAATCCAAGTGGTCAGTTTTCAGAGGATGGTGCAACCGACATAAAGTATCTTTTTCTGAGACATCTGTAAGTTAGGTAGTGGACTTCTTGCTATGCCTGAGGACTTCTAAGAAACTCCCTACCTCAACTATCAATGGATATAGGTCTATGCATAATTCTCTGTTTAAGCATAGGAGGTCTAGATCTGTCCTCTAACCAGGACCTAAGTGACCTCATAAGTCTTTTGATTCCGTCATGCAAGTAAAATTGGATGGTATTTCCTCGAATTTAAAGGTAATTTTAAAATGGCCCTCAGGTCCCTCCTACTAACCACTTCGCTCCTTCTCTTTGAGGAATCTAACCAAGAAAATCCTCCTCTTGGTGGTTTTGGCAGCAGCAGAATGTATTAGTGAAATCCAAGCGTTAGACGTGAATTTGATTTTCATTAGGGAATGCAGTTTGCTCCTTCTCTCTGGGATTCCTTGCAAAGAATGAGTACCTTTCTAACCCTTGGACCCATTCATTCATCATCAAGAATTTTAGGGACATTCTCGGGCTAGCGGAGGAGGAGAGGTTTCTATGTCTGTTAAGAGCCTGAGATAATACCTTCAGAGGAAAGAAGATCAGGGGTCCTTCGAACTACCTCTGGTGTTCAGTTAAAAACCCTTCTTGTCCTCTCTAGAAAAACGCCTTCTTTCTTTCTGGAAGAAGTTTGTTTACAGTATCTCACTCCCAGATTCAGGAAGAAGTCTTACTGACTTTTAAGGTTAATGCCATGAGGTTAGGGCTATTGTTCTCTCTCCTGCCTTCAGACATGTCCCTCTCAAGTATCCTACAGTCAATCTTCTGGAAGTGCAAGTCTGTCTTCATTTCACACTATCTTAAGGACATGGAAACTATTTTTGAGAATTGCAGCATGTTAGGACCCTTATCCAGGCTGGCATGCTGTTGGGAGAGTAAGTATATGGGGTCTTCTATCCTTCTGCTTTCTTTCACCTTCTAGTAACGTGTTTTTTTTTTTTTGGGGGGGGGAGCCACTTTGTGTCTTGAGTGCCCACCAGTTTTTAGTGGTTGTGATGGTGGTTTCATTCTACAGTGTAGGTAACAGTATTGTGGTCATATCCTGGTCTGTCCCCAAGGCAAGGGCATCTCTTTGTAGCTTTGCGAGCCACAGGTGTACTTCCCTCGCTGTAAAATTCCCACTTATGCAGGGGCAACTCTGGGCTATACAGCCACGCTCGCAACAGGCCAAGAAGAGCACCGATCAAAGGCAGTACCTGTCTGCAGTGCTCCCTTGCCAGGGAAGGAAACAATAAGCATAGTCTCAATGCTGGCAACTGTTGTGTCAAATTCATTACCTAATTTAATGTTTTGGTATAGAATATGTCCACGGATCCCACCACCTTTCAGTGTGGAATGAGCTATGTAATTTACTTGAAAGGTTACTCATATAAAAATTACATTTTTATGATAAAATAAAGTTTTATATGTACTTACCAAGTAATTACATAATCACAGCCCTCCAGCCCCACCCCTTCACATGGTCATAAGGGCACAAACGAACTGAAGCTCTCTGCCTAGTTGTTCCTCACAGCCCCTGAAAGTGGGCAGGGCATGTTACCTACACCTAAACAAATGCTAATGCTGCCGCAAATTTTGAATTTTGAGGCTGCCATATGTAGGAATCTCTTAGCTATTTAATTACTTGGTGAGTACAGTATAAATACAACTTTATCATAAAAAATAACACATTCTTTAATCAATTTGTATTTTTCTTAACTGTCAAACCCTCAGTCTTAACATTAGGATAAATCTTCTAGCGCCAGCTGGAAACCGGTAACAATAACAAAATTGTGTATGCAAGGGACTATTGGCATCTGTGTTGGGTCACGAGTTATGTGGGACCACCCACATAGCTCCGGCAACCTGTGACCACGCCAGTTACTCTTTTACTGCATTTAAGAGAGGGCTTAATTTTTTATTCCTCTTTTCTTGCTGGGTTTTAATGTGTGGTTTTGCTATAGATTGCTTTGAGTGTTTGGAGATCAAGGACACCTTTATTCCCCCAGCGAAGGTTTATTTGGGATCTAGCAAGAAACAAAGGAAGTGTCCAGGTATCAGTGGCTTCCCTTGTTCACGATTCCTAACTTTGGGAACGTAAGAAGGTCCAGCTGTGTCTTGTTCCTTTGTTAACAAATTTGCATTTTGAAATATTGTTTGCGATATATTGAAACATTTATGTGAAGACATTTAAGGGTTTTATTTCTTCAATATCTTACAACACAATTTCTGGGAATGTGGTAGTGTTTCAGTTTTCAGATTGTGTGTTGTTCAGGACATTCGAAACTTTACGGGTTCGTGTTACAGACAAGATTTATGTGCGAGGATTCATCATATGTTTCTTTTTCTTCTCTCAGTATAGAAGGTTTCTTCTCTTCCTGATGGGGAAGAGATATTATTTATTTCTTTTTGCAACATCTATAAAACTATATAGCATAGGCTTGTGGTAACCCACTAAAGGTAAATAACAAGTGCGTAAACCATCACTCAAGTTCTTGGGCTCATAAGTCTGGCCAATATATTATACAGGACTAAAACCAGGTTACTCTTCTAATTTTTGGATGAGTGCAGCAGGAATTCTGCTAGCATACAGGGATCAGTGACAGAACAGTTAGAGACTTAACAGTCAAAGCAGCAGTCTTCCATCTGTAAACACTGCAGTAGATGTAATCAGGCAAGACTAAGTATAAGAAATTTTAAAAATGTAGATTCTTGTTCAAAATTGTTTGATTCAAGAATTTTATATATATATCACAAACTTAAGTCACAACTCAACCAAGATCAGTCTTCCTTTTTGTTAGCTACAGCAATGTAATCAACTAATTTTCTATCCGCTTTCGCTTCCCAGTCATGAGGCTAATTTATCTAGTGTGATTGTTTTTTCTTTTCACTCTTGTGTTTCATTTGGTGTCCATTATTTCTATCTAAGTTTTGTTGGCTGTTTTTTTCTTTTTAGTCTTGTGTTTCATTTGGTATCTTTTATTTCTGTCTTACTAAGTTTTGTTGGCTATTGTAATTCTTACTAAGTTTTGTTGGCTATTGTAATTCACTGGGTTGCATTAATTTCAAGCCAGTGTTTGCATCTACAGTATTTTAGGTCATAAATGGCTTAGTGTGTTGACGATAGTGCTTGTTTGGCCGTTTCTGATGATGATCAGATTCCTTAGGAACAATGTAACAAAAATATAAGGTTTGGAAGAGGAGGGTTTCACCCTGCTGTGGTGTCTGTCTTGCTTTGTTCTTAGTGAGTGATCAGTCCATGGGTGACAGGCATTGGAAAGGTGACGATAAAAGTTTGTACTATGGAGCAAAACAAGGATTTTAAATTAATCTACCATTTAAGAGTTCAGATATGCTGTTTTTCAAGCTTGGTACAGGGATTCCTTCTTGACAGCTGATTGCATATTGCATTTGAAAGAAATCCTTTTGACATTAAATCTACTCCAGTCACTTGGAAAAGTCCGTGTTTAAACATTGATAATATAATAGTATTATTTATATGAGTATTAGAAACTGATTATACATGCTTTGGAATATATTTGCATAATACCATAAGTTGTTTTGGCAATGCTTAGACTACCACATCAAGAACTCTGTGACATATTAATAAAAGTTTTGTAGTCACAAGATATCAAAATAGTATACTACATTTATAAATTGTTTCAATGTGGCTCTTTACTAATAAATTCAATTGAATGTGTCATATTCTTTTAATTGCGTTGAGGATTATTAAAATACTTGATTTCTGTGCAATTGTTTTAATTTAACTCTTTATTTATAAATTCAATGTTTTAATTTAGTTTATTTATAAATTAAATGTTTTAATTTAGCTCTTTATTTATATTCAATTAAATATACAAAATCTTTTTTTACAATTGCATTAGGGATTATTAAAATACTTGATTTTTCTCTCAGTGAAAGTTCAAAGCCTTGAAGTGCTCTTGTCAGGACCTAGTAAAAAATTCCATCATGGGGGATCCAATTTAATAAATGGGAACATCACGAACCAATACGTGATAAAGAAAAAAAACTAGATATGTAGCACACCAAATTAATGATAAAAGATATCGGAATGGAATATGCAATCTAGGTTTGAAGCCAAGTACTGATAAAAGATATCCTCCTAAACTTAAGCTCTCTTGTGGGTGGGCTGTATTTTTATAATTGCTATTTATGTATCTATAGATGAATATGTACTAGCCAGAGTAACAATAAGGTTTTCCTCATTTTTCAGAGTTACATTTTTCCTTGGTCTTGTTATGGCTGAAGTATACAGTGGCACCTCGTTTGTCGAACGTTTCATGTGTCGAACTTTCCGTTTTTCGAACAAAATTTTCGAGAAAATTTTGTATCGTTTGTCGAACAAATGCTCGTACTTCGAACTGACAGATTATCTACTATATACTTGTATTCGACGGCCTACTAGGTCTTACAAGTTAAACTGTATTATTTTTTTTTTAATTTACAATATATAGTATAATGATAACCATATTCAACAAAATACATTAATGTATAAAGCATTTAATATAAAATTCAGCTTTCAGTATAACATTTAGCATAAAAGATGTGTAAAATCGTACGTAACCGCTGTGACGTCACGCCCAGCTGACTCGAGACTGAACGAGGGAGCTCTAATATGTTGAGGAGAGAAGGAGAAGAGAGAGTTAAATTTTTACTGTATGTATGTAAAAGCAATAACAATTCACATAAAACTGCATGTATGTAAAAGCAATAACAATTCACATAAAAAGGGAATTTCTCAATAAATTTAACGCAATGATAAAGTATGAAGACAATCAAATGCAATAAAAAAAAAAAAATCTTAATTGAGTCAGTGTCCAGTGCGCCGAGTGAGACGGTCTAGTTGAACAATATTAGCAAAATAGTAAATGAAAGAACAAAGCTTTTCACAGTACAATTGAGCACAAATGAATAACAAAATCATCCGTCATTGCGGTGATACACAGCTAACTTGAGGTAGAGGGAGGTAGCGTTTATATTTTTTAGGAACAATGAATGTATGATTTTAAGTTATCGTGCGTCGTGGTATTGTTGAGGAGAGTAGAAGAGGCAGTGAAATCTTTACTATAATATGTACGTAAAAGCAGTGCCAATTCACATAAAAAATAAAATTTTATTTCACAATAAATTGAACGTAATGATGAATAGTAAAACAATCAAATGCAATACTGAAAAAAGGAAAAAAAAGTCTTAATTGAGTCAGTGCTCGGTGTGCCGAGTGAGACGGTCTAGTTAAACCAAGGTCTAGAAAATATAAGGTCTTGTCATGCGTAGTTTAAACTGGGGTACAGGATTAAACGGCTGGGTGCGTGACGGCCCCTTAACTTATAGCAATCCTGCCTTTACTTTCTCTTTTTATTTTTCTAAACACTCTAAGGTATTCGATAATTAAATTAATAGTCAGATGTAAGTTTTTTTATTCTACTATCTGAACATTTTCGCCAAATAACATTGAAATTATAGAAAACCTACCTTTGCTTTCTTCTTTTTATCCGTTATTAAATACTATTATGTTTCCGAAGGGAAATAATAGTCAGAATGAAACTATATCTTATTATATCAAATAATCATGAGCGAGTTCTAAAGAACATTCTAAAGTCTAAATTACACTTTTAACAGATCTCCATAAAATCACATTTGCACATAATATAGCTATGTCGCTAACTTTTTCAATCTATTCACCGCTTTTCTGGAATTCTAAAAACTGTATGGCATGGAACAAAATATTTCGACTAATGAAGTTATTTGGATGTGACTGCTAATTACATCCGCTAATTTAATTATCGCTCCTTTCAAGGCTGTTAAAACATTTTCGTCCCATGGCGAGAATCAAACATCCTATCCATACATTTCAAATGATCAAGAAACACTAGGTTTCATTAGTTTTCCTTCACTAAAGCTTATGGCACCAATCTTTGTGTCATCTTCCTTTGTTACTTTTGCTTCTAAATGTTCCAGTTATGGAAACTTGCGAGCAATGACCCCGCCAACATATGGCATCTTCCCAAGTTTGTTCTTCAACTTCCTGGTCTTTGAAGTCATCACTTTGATCATCCTTATTAAATACTGGTAAGCAAAATAAAATTGCTGATATACTGGGTTCTTTCTGAAGGAATTTCCTTCGTGTTCGAATGATGTGTCTTGCTTGTCATAGACGTGGGAAAATGAGGCGGATGTTACATTTTCACTGTTGCACTTTTAAACGTTGCTCTTTGAGCTTACAAGTGTGCTGTCTTTTCCTAAAAGGTGGGCTCTAAGACAATGTTTAAATGCAACTGGTGATGGGTGCTGATCGTACGCTCCCATTTGACTTTTGCAAACATAAAAGTGCCCCAACCCAGCCTGATTTAGTCTGTAATTTACAGTATACATTATGCTAAGTTTTTATTTTGCCATTTTCAGCAAGTTAGACAAAGGATAGAACATTGTACTTTTCTTCACTTTCATTTCTCTAGCGGTTCTATTCATGTGTCTTTGTAAAGATTTTGTCTTGCCCTTTACAGGTTTAGTCAACGTAAAGCATTTCTTTTGATGATTTTCTATCTGTTGGCAGTCGAGAATAAAACGGATCAAACTATCTATCAACAAGCCGAAAGAAATGGCTTGTAATTTTCCAGTCCTTCTTTTCAAATATCCTTGGTTGTCGAAGTGATCAAAAGATTTATAAGTACTTTTGGACAGCAGTTGCACGGCAAGTTTAAGTTTCATTTGTTGCATACCTATAATAATATTGATATGTTTTTCAGAAAGTTTATAAGCCGTCCGAAGATCACTTCATTCCTCTTTATTAGCTCTCTAACTGGACCATTGTGGGCGTATGTACTACATACAGTTGCCTTTAAGTGTTCCTTTACCCCATCCCCTTATGTTTCATGAAAAAGGTCTGGTAACACAGCAATCAAGCCTGTTTGTCTTGTAACAACGGGTGTGAATAGTCGAGATATTGGATGCCAATGCTCATATTTTCTAATCACTACTGTAGACAATGTGTTAATGATATTAATGATATAAGAATAATAGTTTACATTACCAGTGAATTATGTTGTTAAATATATAGAAAAATCGCATAAAAACAGAATAATAAAAATAGCAATGGTGAAAATCATATTCAGTGCTTACTAACCATAACGGTCAACCTTTGTTCCATTCAGGTGTGGCTGCTGCAGGCATTTGCTGGGATCATACTTTTGTTCCTAGCAGATCATTATTTAGTGTCAATTTCACACCCTCACCAATATTGCTGTCTTCGTGGACGGCGACACAGCGATATTAGTGAGGGAGTGAAAAAGTTATTGAAGTCAAACTAACTGTTTCAAATATCTCGTTCGGTATTTAAAATTTCCCTCCACATGTGACCTAACAAAACATCAAGAAGAAATCATCAATTGTATTTTCATTTTTATGAAAGTAAACTCCAAGATGATCATTCGCAGAATAGTGAGGTTCATATGAGTTCATGACAACTATGGTGGTAGTTCGATAATTCATCTGTTGTTAAAGACCCACTTGACAATGGAATTACCCTGTGTAATGTAATTAAGTGCTTTGTAAGGTATTTCACTTTTAATACTGAATATTTATATCTATACAATTAGCAATTAGACTTTGCAACCAGATGCACCTTAAATGGGTAGATACATAGAAATAAGAGCTGGATTGAATTGCTTATGCTTTCCGTATTCGTCAGGTTTTGATTTTATTTCTTTACATTTAACTTAAATGGCTAAATTTCCCCCTCATTTGAGCAGGTTCTTGGTTATAATCATTGCTGAAAAGTAAAACATCCAACCTTTTTGTAATTATATAATTATGAGTTTTCTTAATTAAAAAAAGCTGGTTTCATAAATGAATTCATAGCACCTATCTAAAAACCATGTAGTAATACACAATTGTCATGTTCAGTGTTTTTCACAACCATAACTCCGAATTAGCCTTTGTTATAGGACTTAAGTAATACAGGTTGATTGAAGCTATGTCCTTTTTTTTTTTTTTTTTTTTTTTTTTTGTCAAATTTCCATTCTCGTAAAATTCCTTACATTGAAAAAAAAAACCCAAAAGATTACTGATTATAAATTGTTTACTTAAGTTTTAGTAAAATACTATATTAATACTCATAAGTCCTTTCAGGCCTTAATTGTGGCCCATTCTCAAGGAATATGGATAACACCTTACTAGAGAGAAAAACAAAAGTCTACACAAAAGTAGATAACTACTTACTGGAGGCACCATTGAAGTATACAAAAATATGGATAGCTGCTTACTGAAGACATCATTGAAGCTTCCATGAATGTAGATCACTACTTACTGGAGACAGCATTGAAGTCTCCTGTTGGAGACTCCAATGCTGCCCCTTGTAACCTGGAGACTTCAATGCTTCCTCCAGTAAGTAGTTATCTGTGACCTGGAGACTACAATGCTTCCTCCAGTAAGTAGTTATCTGTGACCTGGGGACTTCAACGCTTCCTCCAGTAAGTAGTTATCTGTGACCTGGGGACTTCAATGCTTCCTCCAGTAAGTAGTTATCTGTGACCTGGGGACTTCAACGCTTCCTCCACCTAGTAGTTATCTGTGACCTGAGACTTCAAATGCTTCCTCCAGTAAGTAGTTTATCTGTGACCTGGGGGACTTCAACCCGCTTCCTCCAGTAAGTAGTTATCTGTGACCTGGAGACTTTCAACGCTTCCTCCAGTAAGTAGTTATCTGTGACCTGGGACTTCAAACGCTCCTCCAGTAAGTATATCTGTGACCTGGAGACTTTCAACGCTTTCCTCCCAGTAAATAGTTATCTTTGAACCTGGGGAACTTCAACGCTTCCTCCAGTAAGTATTAATCTGACCTGGAGGGAACTTACAATGCTCCAGTCCAGTAGTAACATCCTATTTGTGACCTGGAGACTCCCCCCAATGCCTTCCCGCCAGTAAGTAGTTATCTGTGACCTGGGAGACTTCAACCTTCCTCCCTAGGTAGTTAGCTGTGACCTGGAGACTACAATGCTGCCCTCCAGTAATAGTTATTCGTGACCTTGAGACTCAATGCTTCCTCCAGTAAAGTAGTTTATCTGAACCTGAACTGAGCTTCCAACAATGCTTCCTCCATAAGTAGTTATCTGTGACCTGGAGGGGACTTCAACGCTTCCCTCCAGTAAGTAGTTATCTGTGACCTGGAGACTCAATGCTGCCTCCTAAGTAGTTATCCTGTGACCTGGGACTTCAAATGCTCCTCCCAAGTAAGAGTTAGCTGTGCCCTGGAGACTTTTCAATGCTTCCTCCAGCAAGTAGTTACTGTGACCTGGAGGACTACAATGCTTCCCTCCAGTAAGTGTTATCTGTGGACCTGGAGACTACAATGCTGCCTCCAGTAAGTAGTTATCTGTGACCTGGGAACTTCAAGGCTTCCTCCAGTAAGTAGATATCTGTGACCTGGAGACTTCAATGCTTCCTCCAGTAAGTAGTTATCTGTGACCTGGAGACTTCAACGCTTCCTCCAGTAAGTAGTTATCTGTGACCTGGAGACTACAATGCTGCCTCCAGTAAGAAGTTATCTGTGACCTGGAGACTACAATGCTGCCTCCAGTAAGTAGTTATCTGCAACCTGGAGACTTCAATGCTTCCTCCAGTAAGTAGTTATCTATAACCTGGAGACTACAATGCTTCCTCCAGTAAGTAGTTATCTGTGACCTGGAGACTACAATGCTGCCTATAGTAAGTAGTTATTTGTGACCTGGAGACTTCAATGCTTCCTCCAGTAAGTAGTTATCTGTGACCTGGGGACTTCAACGCTTCCTCCAGTAAGTAGTTATCTGTGACCTGGAGACTTCAACGCTTCCTCCAGTAAGTAGTTATCTGTGACCTGGAGACTACAATGCTGCCTCTAGTAAGTCTCCAGGTTGCAGAGAAAGTAGTTATCTGCAACCTGGAGACTTCAATGCTTCTCCCGTAGTAGTTATTTGTGACCTGGAACCTTCAATGCTTCCTCCATAAGTAGTTATCTGTGACCTGGAGACTCAACTCTTCCTCCAGTAAGTAATATCTTTGACCTGGAGACTTCAATGCTTCCTCCAGTAAGTAGTTTCTGGTGACCTGGAGACGACAATGCCGCCTCTAGTAAGTAGTTTATCTGTGACCTGGAGACTACAATGCTGCTTCCAGTCAGTAGTTATCTGTGACCTGGAGAACTTTTCAATGCTGCATCCAGGGTAGTAGTTATCTGTGACCTGAGACTTCAATGCCTTCCGCCAGTATGTATTTTATCTGTGACCTGGAACTTCAATGCTTTCCTCCGTAGTAGTTATCTGTGACCTGGGACTTCAACCTTCCTCCCAGTAAGTAGTTTTATCTTTGTGGACCTGGAGACTTCAAGCTTCCTTCGAAGTTTAATCTGTGACCCTTTGGAGACCTACCATGCTAAGCCTCTAGTTAGATTCTCCGATGTGCAGAAACGGTATTATCTGCAACCTGGAGAACATTCCAACGCTTCCTCCAGTAAGGTAGATTATTTGTGACCTGGAGGGACTTTCAATGCTTTCCCTCCAGTAGGTAGTATTTATCTGTGGACCTTGGAGACTCCAACGCTTCTCCAGTAGTAGTATCTGTGAACCTGGAGACTTCAATGCCTTCCTCCAGTAAGTAGTTATCTGTGGACCCTGGAGACTACAAATGCTGATTCCTAGTAAGTAGTTTATTGCTGTGACCTGGAGGACTACAATTCTGCTTCCCTTAAGTAGTTATTCTTGAACCTGGAGACTTCAATGGCTGCCATTACCATTTAGTAGTTTATCTTGTGGACCTGGAGACTTCAATGCTTCCACCAGTAAGTAGTTATCTGTGACCTGGAGACTTCAATGCTTCCTCCAGTAAGTAGTTATCTGTGACCTGGAGACTACAATGCTGCCTTCAGTAAGTAGGTATCTACATCCTTGGAGATTTCAAAGCTGTCTTCAGTAAGTAGTTATCCATATTCCTGGAGACTCCAATGCTGCCTTCAGTAAGTAGTTATCCATATTCCTGGAGACTTTAATGCTTCCTCAAGTAAGTAGTTATCCATATACCTGGAGACTTCAATGCTGCCTCCAGTAAGTAGTTATCCATATTCCTGGAAACTTCAGTGCTGCCTCTAATAAGTAGTCCCATTCCTGGAGACTTCCTCCATGCCTTCCATCCAAGTAATTATGTATCTGTTACCTGGAGACTAACCAATGCTGCCTCCAGTAAGTAGTTATCTTACATCCTTGGAGATCCCAAAGCTGCCTTCAGGTAAGTGTTTATCCTATTCTGGGACAATGCTGCCATCAGTAAGTAGGTTATCCATTCTGGAGGGGACTTTATGCTTCCTCCAAGTTAAAGGTAGTTTCCCATATTTCCTGGAGGACTTCAATGCTGTCTGCAGTAAGTTAGTTATCTATATTACATGGAGACTCCAATGCTGCCTTCAGTAAAGTAGTTATTATCCTGGAGACTTTAAATGCTTCCTCAAGTTAAGTAGGTTATCATATTCGGAGACTCCAATGCTGCCTGCAGTAGTAGTTATCCATTATACCTGGAGACGTTCAATGCTTCCTCCAGTAAAGTAGTTATCTTCCCTGGAAACTTCAGTGCTGCCTCCTAATAGATTTACCATATTCCCTGGAGACCTCCATCTGCCTCCAGTAAGTAGTTATCTATATTCATGGAGACTTTAATACTTCCTTGAGTAAGTGGTTATCCACATTCCTGGAGACTCCAATACTGCCTCCAGTAAGTAGTTATCCATATTCCTGGAGACTCCAATGCTGCCTCCAATAGGTAGTTATCCATATACCTGGAGACTTCAATGCTTCCTCCAGTAAGTAGTTATCCATATTCCTGGAGACTCCAATGCTGCCTTCAGTAAGTAGTTATCCCTATTCCTGAAGACTTTAATGCTTCCTTGAGTAAGTAGTCATCCATATTCCTGTAGACTCCAATACTGCCTCCGGTAAGTAGTTATCCATATTCCTGGATTAGATTATAAAATGTTTGGCACATAGGCAAGCGACGGAACCATATTCCTGGAGACTTCAAAGCTGCCTCCAGTAAGTAGTTATCTGTGTCCTGGAGACTCCAATGCTGCTTCCAGTAAATAGTTATCCATATTCCTAGAGACTTCAATGCTGCCTCCAGTAAATAGTTATCCATATTCCTGGAGACTTTAATGCTGCCTCCAGTAAGTAGTTATCCATATTCCTGGAGACTTTAATGCTACCTCTAGTAAGTAGTTATCTGTGTCCCAGAGACTCCAATGCTGCCTCCAGTAAGTAGTTATCCATATTCCTGGAGACTTCAATGCTGCCTCCAGTAAGTAGTTATCCATATTCCTTGAGACTTTAATGCTTCCTCCAGTAAGTAGTTATCTCTGTTCCTGGAGACTACAATACTGCCTCCTTTAAGTAGTTACCCATATTCCTGGAGACTTTAATGTTTCCTCCAGTAAGTATTTATCTATATTCCCAGAGACTTCAATGTTTCTCTCCTGTAAGTAGCTATCTACATTAATGGAGACCTCAATGCCACTCGCCAATAAGTAGTTATCCATATTCCTGGAGACTTCAGTGCTGCCTCCAGTAAGTAGTTATCCATATTCCTGGAGACTTCAATGCTCCCTCCAGTAAGTGACTATCCATATCCCTGGGGACTCCAATGCTGCCTCCAGTAAGTAGCTACCCATATTCCTGGAGACTCCAATGCTGCCTCCAGGAAGGAGTTATCTTTTTCCTGGAGACTCCAATGCTGCCTCCAGTAAGTAGTTATCCATATTCCTGGAGACTCCAATAATGCCTCCGGTAAGTAGTTATCCATATTCCTGGATTAGATTATAAAATTTTTGGCACATAGCCAAGCGACGGAACCATATTCCTGGAGACTTCAAAGCTGCCTCCAGTAAGTAGTTATCTGTGTCCTGGAGACTCCAATGCTGCTTCCAGTAAATAGTTATCCATATTCCTGGAGTCTTCAATGCTGCCTCCAGTAAATAGTTATCCATATTCCTGGAGACTTTAATGCTTCCTCCAGTAAGTAGTTATCTGTGTTCCTGGAGACTACAATACTGCCTCCTTTAAGTAGTTACTCATATTCCTGGAGACTTTAATGTTTCCTCCAGTAAGTATTTATCTATATTCCCAGAGACTTCAATGTTTCTCTCCTGTAAGTAGCTATCTACATAAATGGAGACCTCAATGCCACTCGCCAATAAGTAGTTATCCATATTCCTGGAGACTTCAGTGCTGCCTCCAGTAAGTAGTTATCCATATTCCTGGAGACTTCAATGCTCCCTCCAGTAAGTGACTATCCATATCCCTGGGGACTCCAATGCTGCCTCCAGTAAGTAGCTACCCATATTCCTGGAGACTCCAATGCTGCCTCCAGGAAGGAGTTATCTTTTTCCTGGAGACTCCAATGCTGCCTTCAGTAAGTAGTTATCCATATTCCTGGAGACTTCAATGCTGCCTCCAGTAATTAGTTATCCATATTCCTGGAGACTTTAATGCTGCCTCCAGTAAGTAGTTATCCATACTCCTGGAGACTTCTATGCTGCCTCCAGTAAGTAGTTATGTGTTTCTGGAGACTACAATGCTGTCTCCAGTAAATAGTTATCTATATCCCTTGAGACTTCAATGCTTCTCTCAGTAAGTAGTTATCTACATTCATGGAGACTTCAATGCTTCTCTCCAGTAAGTATTTATCCATATTCATGGAAAGTTCAATGCTGCTTTTGGTAAGTAGTTATCCATATCCTTGGAAACTTAAATGCTTCTCTCCGGTAAGTAGTTATCCATATCTTTGGAGACTTCAATGCTTTTCTCCAGTAAGTAGTTATCCATATTCTTGGAGAGTTCAATGCTTCTATCCTGTAAGTAGTTATTTACATTAATGGAGACTTCAATGCTGCTCACCATTAAGTAGTTATCCATACTCCTGGAGATTTCAATGCTTCCCTCCAGTAAGTAGTTATCCATATTCCTGGAGACTTCAATGTTTCTCTCCCGTAAATAGCTATCTACATTAATGGAGACCTCAATGCCACTCTCCAATAAGTAGTTATACATATTCCTAGAGACTTCAATGCTTCTCTCCGGTAAGTAGTTATCCGTATTCTTGGAGACTTCAATGCTACCTCCAGTAAGCAGTTATCCATATTCCTGGAGACTTCAATGCTTCTCTCCAGTAAGTAGTTATCCATATTCCTGGAGACTTCAATAGTTCTGTCCTGTAAATAGCTATCTACATTAATGGAGACCTCAATACCACTCTCCAATAAGTTATTATCCATAATCCTGGAGACTTCAATGCTTCTCTCCTGTAAGTAGTAATCCATATTCCTGGAGACTTCAATGCTACCTCCAGTAAGTAGTTATCTATATTTATGGAGATTTCAATGCTACTCCCTAGTAAGTAGTTATCCACATTACTGTATATCTTCCTCTTTCCATTGATGCATTGTTTCGTAAACTGGCCTACCTCAAAGTTTACCCAGCTTGATTTGCTGCATATTGATATATTTACCTGTCTAAAAAGGGTTAAGTAGTTGTCCATATCTCTGGAGACTTCATTGCTGCTTGCTCTTCAGTAAGTAGTTATCTATATACCTGGAGACTTCAATGCAAAACAGTGTTTAGTCTTTATTAAAACACATCAATTATATTGTAGCTTCAGATTAAACCAAGGACATAGAACCCTAGACTAAGTTAATGAGTCATTCAATGAATGTCCTGCTCCAGATGTAGTCCTAGGCCAAGGTGTCAGAAGAATCTGGCCTTTTATTATCGAAACCAATGACATACATTATATAAATTGTGGCCTCAGCCTAAATTTTTGAAGGGTTAAGACAAAGAGACTATGTCAGTTTCAGTCATGGAATTCCGATGTCAGACATAGGCCTAGGCTAAGGTCAGAAGAATCCAGCCCCGTGGTCTCTACACTACTTTCAGTGTAGTGTGTGTATGTAAAACGTCTTTCACTTCTCATGTAAGTTTGGTTGGCGTTGACCTGTTTAAGATGTTCTTGATTGACACGAAAAGCACCAAAAGAAGGAACAAAAAGTTTGTGCATCCTGTTGCTTTACTTTCAAACACACTTTCATCCCATAATTATATCCTGAACTATCAAAAAGCTTTATCTGCATCTTATGAACATATAAAATAGGTTGTAACGGATTTCATTGCTTCAAAAGGAAAATTAAGCTTGGTGAAATGCCAGTCAAATCAAATTTACTCAGAAAATTAAATAACAGGTTAATCATTTGTAGAAACCTTTTGGCTACCACGTCAAGGGCAACATTAAATTCTGTTAGACCTAAGTACTGCTGCTTTCTAATCATGAGGAGAATGAATGTGTTAGGTGCTAAGACCAAACCAAAACCCTCTCCAAAAAAATCAAGAACAAGAAACAAGATATTAGAATATCAAAGGTTGACCTTTAAGCAAAAGCAAACAGAACCTATTAGACTGCAGTTCCAGAGCTTTGTAAAAGAGGGGAAAGAATGGTCATGTGACCGTTGAAATTTTAGGGTTACTGATTTTTCTACACCACATCTCGTGAGGAGTGACCTGGGAGGTTGCAGGGCTACCTGAGGATGGAGGGAGGGTGGGACTGGAGGATAGGTAAGGGACGGGGGTGGGTGGGTGGCCGCTGGAGAATCAGTAATGGGGGTAGGGGAGCCGTTGGTTAAATCGACTCTCATTTAATTTGATCCTAACGATAAGGAAAGCAAAAATCGGCACTGATGCTCTAATCAGGGAAGGGTCAGGATAATACAAAGCTGCAATTATTGGAATCAGGAACAATGGTTGTTAAACATGAAAAAGAATTAATTATAGTGGATGTAGCCAAATGAACTGTGTTCCCTTCAAGATTAGTTTGTAGCTCATTTTGACGTACAAAAAAATAATAAAATTCAGTTTCAATTAAAATGTTATTAAAAAAACAAAATTAATGGACAAGGACGCAAAAATATCAAAATGTATCATGAATTCATTGAACTGACAAATCCACGGGATCATAATTAGTCGACAAATTCGAGACTGAAGACACAAGAAATCCAGTCACGAATCCCACAAGACGAAAGGCTGAAATGAAAACTCATATTGACTGCAAACTATTCCTGTTTATCCACTCTTGCGTTGGTATATAAGGACCATCAGGGTGGTTAAGGTGTGTTGTTACTCAGATGACTCGAGTTAAATACCGGCCAGAGAAATTTCCATCTAGTCTACTCTGGTGAGAGTGGCTCGAATAAAAAACAAGTATGAGTGACAACACACTGGATACATTAGTTCTTTTATACATCTGGTGGTCTATAATTTTCCCCCAAAGCCTTCCATATCGTAACCTGTAAATGGCTATCATAGTTGCCCTTATGAAATTATATTCATAGGTCTTGGTATTTGCTATTCATAATTTCATTACTTTATATTTATATTGTGTAAATCCAAAGTGTATTTCATTCAAATAACGTTCTGAAAGTGACACCTAAGTAGGATCCCAGCAAGCGCCTGCACAGCCATAACTGAATGGAACAAAGGTTGACGATTATGGTTAATAAGGACTGAATATGAGTTTTAACATTGCTATTTTTATTGCTCTGTTACTATACTATTTTTCTATTTGTTTAACATTGACTCAGTTCACTGGTAATGTGAACTATTATTCGTATATCATTAACATATTGTCTACAATAGTGATTACAGAATATGAACATTGGCATCCAATAGCTCGACCGTTCACATCCGTCGTTACAAGACAAACAGGGTTCATTGCTGTTACCCGACCATTATCATGAAACAGAAGGGGTTGGGGTAAAGGAACACTTAGAGGCAACTGTACCATCCGGCAATATGAATCCTTGGTCAAGAAAATTATTTCTAAAAAGCTTAACTATGCTATGTTTTTTTTTTTTTTTTCATCTGTCCATCCCCCTGTGGTGTTTTTGTATGGTAACACTGCGTCCCGGGCTTTAGATAGTTATGCTATTTGTAAGTTTTAGGTAAATAAAAGGATATCTGGGTGTACATTTGCAACTGAAAGTGTTTTGATAATTTACTGTATGCGAATTACACCGTTAATATTCGAAATAGGATATTATTGTAATCGTTAAATGTAAGCTGAATGTAACTATCTAAAGCCCGGGACGCAGTGTTGCCATACAAAAACACCACAGGCGGATGGACAGATGAAAAAAAAACAGAGTATAGATGTAGAGCATCCGCAAACACGTATAGTATTCGCTGTTGTCCATTGAATTAAAAAAGGACCTTTCTCGTGGTCCTTTATTAATCCTTTCTCGTGGTAGCCTAAGGCGAGGTTGAGTTGATGTCACGTTCTCGACCTGGCAGAAGCTTATATTGGGTCAGCGCTGACAAGACCACCTATACTCTTTGGACCTTGAGTTGAACAATATTAACAAAATTGTAAATGAAAGAACAAAGCTTGTCACAATAAAACTTAGCACAAATGATTAACAAAATCATTCGTCAATGAGGTGATACACAGCTAACTTGATATAGAGGGAGGTAGCGTTTACATTTTTTAGGAATAATGAATGAATGATTTTAAGTTATCGTGCGTCGTGGTATTGTTGAGGAGAGAAGAAGAGACAGTAAAATTTTTACCATAACATGTACGTAGAAGCAGTACAGTTCACATAAAATTATATTTCACAAATTTAACAATGATGAAACATGAAAACAAATGCAACACGGGGGGAAAAACGCTTGCTCGAGTCAGTGTTCGGTGCGGAGAGAGAGAGAGAGAGAGAGAGAGAGAGAGAGAGAGAGAGAGAACGGCTCTGCTTACCATTGACTTATTAGCTGATCTGGGATGATTACTTCCCCATTTCTTTCACTTACACTCGATCTGCCCAAATCACTTTTATTTTTGTTACAGTAATATACCAATCTAGTGATAATTGCTTTTTACGATATTTTTACTACTGTTGAAGTAACTCGGCTCTGTAAAAAACAAACTGGCGCCGCTTTCAGCTTCTGCATGCCGTCGATTGTTTGTTTAAACGGCTTCCTTGTGAAAAGTTATTTTATTTCTTTCCTTTTCTTGCATTCTTGACTTATTACTTGTTAGTAAAATCCTCGTGTTTGTTTTAAGTCTGCCGTTTGCCAACAGTAAGTTGATGTATTGTGGCATAATTAATCTATTTCGTGCACTTAAGAACCAAGTGTTAACACGCTGATTACTCTCTCTCTCTCTCACACACACACACACACAATCGGACACACATACACTATCGATTCCTTTAATTATCTTTGTGCCTAATGTGAATAAAATGTATGTTGATATCAACCTTTGTATACTGCAATCAATTCGGTTTGCTCAAGAGGGTTCCCGTCTCTCTTCCCTCCATCCCCCAGCCGGCCGGCGCCATTTTTACCCAACAGTTCGTAAATCGTACACAGAAAAAATAAAATTTAGCAAATTTTACTCCATATAACATACTGTTTCATTACTTTACACACTCGATTTAACTTTTGAACACATTAATAATAGAATAAATGTGAATAGGGACTTTTTGGGTTGGCTGGATTAATAATAGAAAAAATGTGAAAAGGGGGACGTTTTGGGTTGGCTGGAACGAATTATCCTGATTCCCTTTATTTCTTATGGGGATATTTGTTTCATATTTCGAAGTGGATGTTGATCTAAATGCTTAACAGAGTACACGGTTGACAGATACTCGTCACAGGAACCCAAAGCTCTAGGCAAGGAAGTGGGTAGTGCTTAAGTTAAGGAAACTGTTCATGGCAGCCAACACAGGAACACAAAAAGACAAGAAGTAGGAAGGTTACCAAAGGTTGGTACACCAGGAAGGCCTAACAATACTCAAATGTCTTGACATCATCCTTACATTAGCTCCTGAGACAGTACAAAAAGATGTTGCTGCAGGGTCTATACATGAACATCACTCAACAACAGAGGGCCAAATTTGCGAGATATGAACAAGAAATTCAGCGAGGAGACAAAGGACGATGTTTGGTGCATGTACGTGTGTATGGAAGAGCTGCACGAACCAGTTGGAGCCGATCTCTAGAAGACTTCTAAACAGGATTTCTTGATGGGAGCCTTACCTCTCCTATGAATATGAACAGGGCAATCGGGGGGAGATGGAGTAAACTTCTTGGGAACTGCCAACAAAAGGCCGAGAGACAATTAGACGTGATACTTCAAGATTAGAAAAACAGCTGTGACCAGGAGGATCTCATATGGAGAGGAATATACAGTGTGTTATACATTTTCCTTACATGAAGCAGCAACACTATCCCTAATCCTCTGTCAGACAGAAGACCAGGCAGCTGAAGACAAAGAAGCCTAGTTCTTTTCCTCATGAGTTCTTGTATCTCTCTCAGGAAACTCAACTGTGTCCGAAGACTCAGCAGGGGGCAGAAGTTCACCCAACACGTGGAGTATACTACTACTACACTGTTGAAGTGAAATATAAAAGGAACTGTAGCTCAGGCAAAGATGAGAGTACAGCTGCAGATCAAGCAGTTGTGATGGCAGTCAAGATGGAAATGCGAGATGTCGGCATTGTGGACATCAACCAAAAATGCTGCACAGAGAACCCACTTATCTATTAGTCATCACAGGAACCAAAGCTCTAGGCAAGAAGGTAGAGCAGGTCTGGAAACTATCGTAGCGGCCGACAACCCGACACCCAAGGTTGGCCTGATCCCAAATGTCCGTTTGCACATCAGCTCCTGAAATTTAAAAAATGGCTGGGAATGCGAGAAGATGTTGGCATTGTGGACATCAACCAAAAATGATGTACAGAAAACACACTAATAGATAAGTCATCACAGGAACCAAAGCTCTAAGCAAGAAGGTAGAGCAGGTCTGGAAACTATCGTAGTGGCCGGCAATAGGACACCCAAGGTTGGCTTAATCCCCAAATGTCCATCTGCACATCGGCACGTCTGCATATCAGCTCCTGAAACTTAAAAAATGGCGCTACAGGTCTCTCTATATTAAGAACACCCTCAATGTTATCATAATTGTTTGGTCCAGCAAAAGCATCTCGGAATTAGTGGGTCAAAATCTCAAGATGTTTGGATGTCTATTTTGATCAAATAATCACGTAAGCCTTCATAAGTCTGGTCCAGCAAAATTTCGAGATAATCACGAAATAAATAAATCACGAAATTAGTTTCTTACCTTACAACATGAACAACTTGGAATTTCCGTACATGAAGTTTCACTATAGATGATCCTAAGGGTACGAGTGACAAGAACTTTCAAAGGTAGCGCCAATACTGCAAACAATTCCCCATACAAAGCGTCACTGTAGATGATCCTAAGGGTACGGGTGTCACTGTATTTGATCCTAAGGGTACGGGTGACAAGAACTTGCAAAGGTAGCAGCTATACTGTAAACAAAAGCAAAAAAGGGGAGAACTAGAGCTATTGTCATCATAATGAAATATTTCATTGAACAAACACTACTCCCACTGTTTGCTTAGCAAAATAGGCTAAACCTTCACACTTTACTATTTGCTCTCTCTGGGACATCATACCCAACCCTTTTGCAGTCAAGCGCCAGACAGCATAATCTGCATTCAATTGTGGCTGCTATTGAGACTAAAGAGATTTCGAGAACCAACCAACACAACTGAGACTAGAGAGAGAACCAAGAACAAAAAGTAAACCCATAATCCATAAATTACAGTTTGAATTTCAGCTTACACCATAACCTCATTCTAGAAATCTTACAGGTAACCTCATTCTAAAAATCTTACAGGTAGCATTTTTACAAACATGAACAGATGATGGGTGTAGCATCTGAGAGCTAATGGTAGAACAACTACCACATTTGCCCACTTTCAAGTTTAAAATGAAACTTATTCACAAGTACCCCAACAGCAGATTACCTAGCTTCAATAGTGAGTGGTTAATAAACCAGAATATAAAGGATACTGTATTGTTCATAAGTTGAGTTCAAAACTGAGGGAAGATCTCAAGATTGAGAGGACATGGGTTTATGATGAGAAAGGTGAAGGAGAACAAAGACTAAATGACATAGACCAGATAGGAATTCTGACAAATTGCAGGTGTAACATAGTGAAGAGTACAATTTAATAAGTGTAACAGTGAAGAGAACAATTTAGTTTAATTCTGTCAAGGGAAAATCTGATGTCAAAATGTAACCCATGATTATAGCAGTATATGAACACGAGGAATCAGTTACGAAAGGAATGATTATGATCACTTGCGCGAAGAAATACTCATGCAGTGAAAGGTAGACATAAGAGGATAGAACAATTAAACTGATCATATTTACTAGAATGGATGACAGGTTGTAAAAGTGGAAAACAAAATCCAGGTGCAAAAGGAGACTGCAAATAATAAATCTCCAACATATATAGCACAAATAATATCTTCATGTGCACTTAAGTACAGTAATATCTGTCCTTTTCACATATCCAGGCCAAAAATGAAATTGGCCTCTTATGTGGCAAAACAATAACTTTGTATAAAAAAAGAAAGGTAGAAATTAAAAATCTAATGTGTTATTGAAAATCTAAAAAGTGTAATTGAAAATCAAGATGAAAAGATGGTCTTTATTCTGCACAAAGAAAATTGACACTGCAGAACCAGAAAGGACTTTTCAGAAATTTGGGGGAGAAACCACTAAGCAAATAAGATCAAAAGGTGACCCCTTGCTCATAAGAAATAGTATATTGCAGTACACAATGCATACATACACATGAAAAGGTTTTCTTTAACGTGAAATATAGTGCCACACTATAAAATACAACTATAAGAACCACACTACTTATGGTTTGGTGACTCATTGACTGCAAATGTTTTGACAAGACCTGAGAGGTGATTGGCTGAATGAGATACAGTACCAATACTGCAAAGTAGTTATCGTGGTAAAGGACCCTTTACCAACATACTTCTCTAGATAACAAAATGGATATATAAACTGTGGTAAAATCAATAGATAAATGTACAACTGACAATGTCTCAATTTCAGTATAAGAACACCAGTACTACACAAGATAAATATCCTTGAATATAACTACAATATCTCATAGTCTGATGGCGGCCTCTCATAATGACCAGCTAATCTAGTCACAAGCAGTGTCTGTACTGTAGAAACTCACCTACAACTACTATTATAACAATGTGACTACTTTCACTTTAGCTTTATTTTTGAGAGTCTTGATGCTTCCCTCCCTTCCTTTTTGGGAGTCTTGATGTATCCTTCACATTACCTAAATACCAAGACTAGAGTGATTATATACCCTGCTTATAAAAGTTCTCTATTCCTTGGCCTAACTGCATTCACAATAATATTATAAACAAAGCAAAGAACACATAGTAGGATGCAAACCTTAAGCCCTTCAATTTTACAATGGTTCCTTTCAACCACAGTCAGACCGTTCAAGTAGCAGGGTTCACATTAACAACTCTCTTCAGTCTTTCACTTGCAAACTCCTTCCAAACCATGAGATGACCAGATGAGCCAATCCACTTTCTCACAACACACCAAATCCTCAACAATCGACATCTTTTATACCCTACCTGGGATGTACTTTGATGCTCAAATCTCATGCGACATGATTCTTTTTGTATCGTCCAGATTCCCAGACTCAACAATGACGTTGCCAATTAGTGTTAACCTTTTTTTTCTGATGTCATCCAGGTCGAAAGGTTTTCAAATTCACAGCCAGCACTATTTTCCTTATAGTTATATAAGTATGATCCATTTTATACATTGGTAATTCGTAATCTGTGTGATTTGAGTTTTTTTTTTTTTTTTTTTTTTTTTTTTTTTTTTGCGTTGCTTAGTTCAAAGTGCAGTGTGATAAGGTTAGAGGTGCCACCAGTGAAAGCACACTTAACATGGTCCTCGGACTGGTCGATATAACTACATCTGCAGCATTATAACAGTAGACCTAATGTTTATTACAACAAGTTTTCTTTGAACGTTGAAGTTTTAGGCTGTGTTTAAGCTGCCTGTATGTTGCAAAATGATTTATAGGCCTAAAAAAACATCTAAATCTTTTGATAAATAATATGTTAACTAATTTTATTTGTAGAGATTACCTGTTCTGTGAAGAATAAAAGATGATGATGATTTTGATTATATAGAGAAGATGGCCATTAATCGCAATATTATAAGTATTAATATCAAGGTGCATGGAACACTTGTTTTTCAACTGGTTTAAAATATTTTAAAAGTCCTTCTGCTCGCTTTTGGTGTATAATTTATTTTTTCATAAGGTAACTTTAAGTGCAAGAATGTGAAGATAACTTTATTTGCTTTCTGACTAAAAATTGTTAATAGAGAGATGTGAATGCAAAGTGTAAAGAAATCTAACACACCTAGGCTTAGGAACAATATCTTGGCTTAGACAAAAGACTAATTGTACAGGCGAATATTTGTCATTTTGCCATAATTTTTTAAATATTGAAGAAATATAAGAAATAATTATGTATGAAAATCCAAATATTCTTCTAACAAATATATAGTAGTAAATATTTTCAAGATAATTTCATTGTCACTACTCATTGTAAACCTATGTTACACCAGGTGGTTGCTGTTGCATCGACTCACTAATGGTGCATCGCACAAGCTCCCCTCACACGTTGATATCAATGGGCGCATTCTACTTTTGTATATACATATGCATTTAAATTTTGTCAGCGTTGAGGCGTAAAATCAATTAAATAGGACTATTTCAAATGTTATGCTTCCTTTGGAAGCGACATAAATGTTATGACAATTTTTTTTTTCGGGTTTTTCAAATTTAAGACTTGAACTGAGGTTTGATGACGACTTCGTTTTGGTCAAGTGCTTCAGCAATATGTGAACGAAAGTTTTGAAAATGTTTCGTAGGTGTTTTTCTGAAATTTGGCTACACCTGACATTTTCTTACAGTTTTGAAATATGTGACTGACGCAATAATAGTGTTTTTGCATTGAAATAATAAGATAAATATTGAGTATGGTAGGTTGCCAGTTAGTGAATTTTGAACAAAATCCTATGGAGTCATGTCGCATGAGATTTGAGCATCACTGTACATAATATTGTACTTCCAAACAACTGGAAGTCATGCAGTCAAAACCCAACATAACTTGGAGATAGAAGACAGACATCAAATACACCTTTGAGCCAACAACTAACACAGCCCCATTAAGTTTACCATTATATATTGTGATGCCTTCAACAAATGCATTATTCATATGCATTACACTGATTATCCACAGCTAAACACTATCCTACAAGAAGGGAAAATCTCATAGCAGTCCTTTGCACTATATCCAAACTAGCAACTTAGTGGCCATACAGTAATGCATTTCCTCCAAAAGTAAATAATCTATGTTTTTTCTAACTGACAAAACTATTTCCAGGATCAAAGGAATCCAGCAGAACTCTCAGTATCTTACAACACCAAGAACACCTTAAAGCAGGTACCCAGCTTTGGTGCTCCCAGCATTACCAATAATGAGAGGGATAACCAAGTAGAAAAGGTCAAACTACTTACAAAAAGACATCGAGCAGACCTGATGTCCCCCTTCTCCAGAATAATCTACTCTCTAAGCTAGAGAGAATTACCAAGCTCAGCTACATATGTGAAACCAGAGCCCTCATTTCAGAGATCTTATCAAATTAACACTTAATTACTCAAGAAATTAGCATAAAACTAAAGATATTTTTTTTAAATTAACATACTTATGACACAGTCATACCCAATGCATTCAGTGTGGCACTGAAATGAAGACAGTCATGATATCATATACTGTGCTTTTAAAAGGAGAGATCAAAGTGATCTCGGAATCCCCAAAGACCACCAAAAAATGAACCTTACAATTACAGAAAAAAAAAAAATAGGAGCTGATTTGGACATTGTAAGTCCCAATGAATAGATAATATGCAAGGTCTGCTTCAAGCTTCTTTTAGATCATAGCTAGGTTCAAAAGATATAAACTGCAGACAAAAAAGCTTTGACAGCATTTATACCAACACAGCAATAAAGTATATTAGAGAAATAGAATCAAGATACACTGTAACAAACTCCACACGAGTACTACACAGAGGCATTAAGATTTTATACAAATTCACACTACCAATCTGTTAAAATGTAAATTATATGCGCAGTCATCTATACCATGATTGACATACAGTATGTCAATATACTCATGTGAAGCCACTGTAGTATACTAATAAACCACAAGATCACTGATGACCATAACTCAAGATATGCTAGCCATTAGGAAAAATCACAAATGGCCCCTAACAGCAGAACCTTTACATCGAACACTAACACTAATTCATAGCCATAACTTCAGAGGAACTCTCTTAATTATGTCACTGGAAACCCAAAAGAAAAATACTCATCAGAAACCAATGTCCCAATGGGTCGGTCATCTATGTCATTGTAAAACAACAGAAGCCCATGCACGAATGCAATGGGTCCTGCTATCCATCAGTCACTGCAAAAAACAATCTTCAAAAAGGAATGTCAATATAGACTTCATATGATCTGGGACAGGGCACACCAATAATGATAGCAATCAATTAGGGGCAATGCCTTTAAACACATGCAAGAATTAAACTTCAAATTGCATCTATTGAGAACCATAAAAGATTTTCTCAAAAAGCATTACTCAGAAGATGCCTTTATGAAGAGTACTTTGAGTCAGTTTGTGGTTCGGGACAAGCTTTTTGAAGTGTTCACTTTGGCCTTATGGAGGAGTGATGCTCTGGGGTGATCACAAGCAAGCAAAGAAAGCAAGGAAAACTCCCCAGTCACTTTAGTCATACCGACTACATATCAATTTTCCCCCAGCCACCCTTTCCTTTTTACGATACCATTTACTGACAGGAGAATTGGTTCACTGACAGACACAAATAAAACTCTCACATTCATGTACTCACCAGATACCTCCAGCCACACTTTTTCCTTTTACGATATTTTTTTACCAACAAGACTATTGTTCACCGACTAACACAAACAAAATTCTCACATTCATGCACTCAACAAATATGACTGACTTCAAGCAAGAAACTGTGGTGTACGCTGGATATAGTCAAGACAAATAACCACTGAATTTCAACACAACAGAACAAACAAACACCGAAACCATGCCACAACTTCAATACAACACAATAATCACTACATAACAAACAAAAACAACAACTCACTGCACAAAAAACACCAGCAACATCAAAGACCACTCGACAAAACACAAACAACCACCAACATTGTCTCTTAACAAACACCTCACAAACAAAACACAAAATCAAATACAACAGACGCTCTTTAGCTCAACAACCACCAGACAGACACACGCACAACAACTATACAACACCAAAATCAATCAAATCACACTATAACAACTGACCCTCAACAGACTGCCTTATCTCCAAGACCACTGGCATCTATGACTGTTCATTACACTCTGATCATAGACTGACCCGGCAACTGCGCCAGCAGACAACCCAGCTGATCGCCCAACAAGCAAACCACTAGGTAACTATTCATCCACCAATCACTTCCTCTCTCTCTCTCTCTCTCTCTCTCTCTCTCTCTCTCTCTCTCTCTCTCTCTCTTGATGGCTTGCTCACTCACTCTCTACAGAAGAACACATGCACTTACATACGATCACACTGCAGCACGAAACACGACATATTAAACATACAAAAACATTTACTCTTGATTATTTCAGACAACTACAAAAAACCCAGCGATGCTCTCACTTGCTCTCTCGCTCTCTTTATCTCTCATGCAACCCTCTAAGACATTGTGAAATGTAACTACCATATCACTCCGCCATAATGTGGTAGTTGCATTTGACCACGTTCTCAAGGGTTGCTTGAGAGAGAGAGAGAGAGAGAGAGAGAGAGAGAGAGAGAGAGAGAGAGAGAGAGAGAGAGAGAGAGGTGGCTGGTTGTTTTGGTTGTTTTCTCATTAGGTTGTTTGTGTTCATATGGGTAGTTTGTGAGTGAATTGCTTGTTGGCAGGCCGTTGGGTTCGTCTGCAAATTCGGTTGCAGAGCCTTGAGGGAGTGAGAAGTCATCAGTCTGTATCTGGCAGTCTTTGGACAGTCAGTCTGGTCAGAGGTAGTGAGTTGCTGTTATAGGTTTTCTAGATGTGATGGTAATTGCTTCATAGCAAAGGAAGTTAAAGGAAAGGAGAACGCATTTTCGAGAAGTTCGGCAGTAAGGAGGCTTTCGCGCCCGTGTTGGAGGCGCCTGTTCTGGAATCGTCGGGCGTGATGTGGAGTGCAAACACGCACCAATGTGTCGGGAGAAATGCTGCGTTTTCTGATGCAATACCTCGTCTAGATTCATCTAGGGAGTCCTAGTAAACTCGGGAGTCTGTGACGCTCGCCGTAGGCCCCGCCCCCAGAATGCCGTAAAAATACAACGGAGGAAGTAGCAGCAGGAGGAGGAGATATAGAGAGATCGTAAAAGAGAGACTCCAGTTAGTCACAGAGAGATATCCTCAGTAAGAGCCACAGATCAGATTATCAGTGAGAGATCAGCAGCAGCAGAGATCATCCGTGAGAGATAAGAGAGAAAGGAACCGACGAAGGATCATCAGAAGAGTTGTTCGAGAGTTGGTTGGATATTGGTCTAGTCGTCTTCAGGAGTGGACGAATTATTGCGTGTTATCGCAACGTCGAGCAGACTTCAGAGAAGAAAAGGTCCTGCTAGAGGTTTTGGCGAGTTCCTGCCTTACAAGTAGACTGTTTTCTGCAATACGGAGTCAAGAGGACATCTACATTCACCATTTTCCTTTTGAGAAGCCATCTCCTCGAATTGCCAAATTGACTAGCAAGTATTTGAATTGCCTCACTGTTCCCCCAGTACATGCAGTGTAAGATTCTATCTTTTCATGTAAATAGGAGATACCATTCTGCCTTTACCTTTGTTAGTAAGCTTGTAAATAAACCTTTGTTGTGTTAGTGTTTCTTTCTATATTCGTATCCCCAGTTTCAACTGTTGGTGTAAAAAAATTTTTTTTTATTATTATTATTATTTCATATCGAACCTGAAGCGGACCTCTCTCAGAGGCCATAACATTGTGTCGACCCTTGCCAGGATATTTCGACACCGTAACATTGTGGCAACCTTGCTTAGGCTATCAACACTTTAGCAGTTTGAAACAGGGAGAATATAGAAAGAATCAGAATGAGTGAGATGGTGAAAGAGTTTATTGAGTCGGGTAAGCTCCTAGGTCTAGAGGGGAATGATCTCCGTGAGTATGTTGAAAGGAAAGAGAGGGAAAAGTATGCGAGAGATGAGAGAGCAGCTGAGAGAGAGATGCAGCAACAGGAAAGAGAGAAAGAACGCATGCATGAGCAGGAAGAGAGAGAGAAAGAGCGTATGCATGAGTTGGAAATCGCTCAGTTAAGACAAAGCACTCTTAACAGTCAGTCAGGCCAGAACGAAAACGAAACTAATAGGTTAGGTATGAGGGCAGTGTTGAAATTAGTACCAAAGTTTGATGAGGAAGATGTTACGACATATTTCATGTGTTTTGAGAAGTTAATGGAACGAGTAGGTTCTCCTAAAGAAACGTGGACTTTATATTTGCAGTCAGTTTTGAGTGGTAGGGCGCTTACTGTGTATAGTTGCATGGTCTAAGGAGGATGTGATAATTATGATATCGTGAAAAAAACTGTTCTTAGCGCGTACAGGCTAGTACCGGAGGCGTACCGTAAGAAATTTAGAAATTTGAGAAAGGATGAAAATATTACGTATGTAGAATACGGTAAGAAGTTAGAAAGGCTGTTTTTTGATTGGTTAACTTCTGCTAAAGTTGAGTATTTTGATAGTTTGAAGAACTTAGTGTTGTTAGAAAACTTCAAAGATAATGTATCCGGAGATTAAACTTTATATAGAAGATAGGCGAGTGACGCTATCCAATCAGCCAACAGAGACGCTATAAGTTCATATCGATTCTGACCTTACAAATCACCCTCGATCTCGGTGCTTTCGTAATTAGAATCGATATGAAACCCCGTCTACCATGTTAGCCAATTCGAGCATTTGACAGCACGTAGCCTTTTGTTATGAATAATTATCACATTGAACCGTGATCCATTTATATATCAATTCAAGCTACAAATGTCCTTTAATATCTAAATTCACTTTACCTCCCAAATGATATATTTTCATATATGTACCGAAGGGGAATTTTTTAGTTGATAATAATTTCGCCCCCCCATGGGATCGAACCACCGTCCAAGTGGACGGGGACGAAATCAGGACAGTCAGTGACGCTATCCAATCAGCCAACAGAGACGCTGATTTATATATTGTATTTCTGTCTTTGTTATACTTCTTTATTTTGTACTCCATGATTACATCCAACCTAATAGTACTCGGCAACTTTCCTTCACTTCTAATTTAAATGAGAACCATAAGTAACTGCATGATTTATGAATGTATTTGAATATGTTTGAAATTATGTAAATTGCAGTTTATTTACGAGTGTATAACTGTTTAATCTTTCTATGTATATATACATATATATACATTCACACACACACACACACTCTCTCACACACACACACACACACACACATATATATATATACATATATATATATATATATAGATATATATATATATATATATATATATATATATATATATATATATATATGTATATATATATATATATATATATATATATATATATATATATATATATATATATATATATATATGTATATGAATCAATCAATCTTGTCCTCCATCGCTGACTTGACGGATTTTTTTTTTTTTATTAAACTCAAAAATTTTTCTTCAAATGACGGGTTTTATTTTTGTGAGATTAACGTCATAATCTTTTTTCCGATTTTTATCGTTTCTATCAGGTTTGACCTAGATAACGGTTTTTCATTCTTTATCCTATCTGCTTCGGACTTAAGGAAATGATAAAAACATCCATACTTCGAGCTTGTATCGGTGTCGCAATAAACATGAAGAATAAAAGACATTATTCCCTCAAATCACAAGTAACTATGAAATTTGTGTTTGATTTCAAAAAATCTGTTGTGTCATTTTAGGCTTAATGTATCAAAAACATTTTGTGGTTTAATTTTTCATTTAAGATTTGTAAAAAGAAAATAACATAACCTCATAAAAAATATATTCCATTCTAAACTGTTCTGTGATATATACTATATATTTATGTATGTATATATATATATATATATATATATATATATATATATATATATATATATATATATACACATATGTGTGTGTGTGTGTGTATTCAATTAAAATACATCATGAACAAGCCTTGGTGTAAATATTCATGGAAATCTATATATCAAAATATATTAATGAAAACGACGTATTTGTTGTCAAAAATTCAATTTACACATTCGCAGTATACCAACCGAATTCCGTATTTGTTGTGACTGAAACGTAATTGCATTACATTACTAATAGACAGAGCCTTGTTTGTTAAACATGAAAGTAAACTCAACATTCATTGTTCAATTCGATCAGAAATTTATTCATTTCATTCGAGTTACATTTTTTTATCTATTCTCTACCAAGGAGGTTATTTTTGCATCCTTCCTTTGTTTATTTCTCGTTTTGTTTCTTTTGTTAAAAGGAACTTATTTACGTCTGCTATTTATTTGGGAGTTTATATTCAAGTTTTACGAAATGCAGGTTTCTTGTCTATGCAGTAGTGGAGGATTAGATATTGTAAATTAGATTTCAGCTTTGCGGGAAGGGGCCCTTGTGGTGGCCGATTCCTTTGAAGGATGTCTGTGGTCTCTAAACGTTATTGATGAAAATTTAAGAAAGATGTGCCAAGTCTCATGCTTTTCTTTTCGTTGAATGAGCAGAGAAGCTTCACAGTTGACCACTCATGCATCGACGGCAGTTTCCGTATATAAAAGATTATTTAAAACACAGACACGCACACACACACACACACACACAGGAGTTCCTGCGGTTGAAGCAAGTCACGTAATATGAGCCTAATCCTTCTCTCGAAGTTGGCAGGAAACCTCACCAGCAAGTATACGCTTCTATCTATCCTCCATCGTAGACATTGTGTGTGGCCTTGTCAGTATACAAAAGGGGGCGGAGATTTCGTGGGTCTGAACGCTCTCAGCGGAAATCTGCGATTATGTCTGTCATACACAAGTCGTTCAATGTATGTGTTTGTACGCCGATATAACGCTATACATCACATCTCTTCTAGAGATGATGCCATGCGTTCCCGCGACAAAATCTTTGTACAGACTGAATTAAGTGCGAAGATCTTTCATACTGTCTGAATAGTGTGCGTATTTTTTTTTTATCGATAACGACAATCGTTCAGACAATCGTTCATACAGTCGTTCAGTTTATGGGGACCCTGATAATCCCTTTGGAGGCCTGGGCTGATGGAAACTATCAAAATAACGAAAAGGGAAAAGGAATATATTCAGTCTACAGAGATTGAAGAAAGGATATTTACAACAAATAGAAGCTTACAAATGGAGAAAAAGCAAATCCCTCACATTCGTATTATATCAGAATGTCAAACTTAAGCTTTTAGGCCACAGAGTTCCCATATCCAACGTGTACTGTGTGTGTGATTTGAGTATGCATACATATGTGTACATCTGAGTGTCACTTTCCCTTTTGACTGCTTTTGAGCAAGTCTTCAGTGATGAAATTGCTTACCTAACGCACTGCTTCTTGACGCAACAAATCGTTGCAAATTTTAATCGAAATTAAATTATGAGTGTAAAAGAAGACCGTGAAGAGGGAACAATGAATGTTACTAGGCTTGGTGGAAGAATAGACGCTGATGGTTTAGTTAACTATCTTCGAGTTAAGAAAATGGATGATGGGAGAATAAGAGAAGCGGTGAGATAAAGAATAGGTCAAGCGAAAAGATACTAGGGTGTGTGCGGAAGATTTCAAATAGGATGAAGCTGATACTGAAGTCAAAGAGGAAATGTATAAATGATTTGTTTAGTAACTCTCCGTTGTGGAAAGAAAGTGTGTATATGGGAATGAAAGAAACCCGATTAAAGTAGTCTAGAAAAACTCTTTATACAGTAAATGTATTACAATAAGAACGGAAAAGTGGAGAGATACAGAAGGTATGAACTGAACAAGGTTACAGTAGGTCAATGGATGGATCAGGGTATTTTGTTGGTCAGGTGGAAATAATGGAGAATGATACGCTGCCTGCAAGAATATATTTCATTAGTGAGAGTCGGAGTTAGGATGGAAGACCCACAAGGCGCTGTCTTGTGTGGAAAGCTATTGGAAAGGAAAGGAAGAAGAATAAAAAATTGAGGCCAAAGGCCAAGCATCAGGACCTATGGGTTTTTGAGCGGTGAAAGGGAAGCTGAGAGTGAAAAGTTTTTAAATGTGCAACACGAGGAAAACCTTACAGTTGCACTATGAAAGTATTTTTAGGGGAGGTTGGAAAGTAAGATGGATGAAAGTGAATATGAACGGAGGTACGGCAAAATGAATTAAAGGGTGGCGGGTAGGGGCCGAAAGAACGCAAGAAAAAAGACTTAAGTAACCTACAGTAGGTGCACTGATGGTACTAGCCCCCTACAGAAGAAAAGCCATTGGGAAGAAAGGATTAATACCAAAGTGGTTCATGTTGAAGCTATCCATATAGGGGTCATCCATAAGACAACTGTTAAACTATAGCATTCAACTTTCCCTAACAGCAGCTTGCTTACCTATTGCCATTGCTCCTCTCTTTGTTTGACTGTTGTATTGTGGATGAGTCCACTGTGTAGAAAGCTTTAAGAAATATAGTCCCCAAGGTCTAGGTAATACATGTATTCTCTAGTGTAGTCCTTGATAGTCCCTACATACTCTCCTACACAGCTGAATCATCTTCGTTATGACTTACGCCCAAACATAAACAGCACAATTAGCTATTCTTTAGACCCTGTTCATTAGAAAAAAAAAATAAAAAAAAAAGCTAACGACATACCAGGCAAAGTAGAGTGAATTAACATCAATTTAAAAAAATTCCAAGTTGTATCATTATTTATAGGGAAATTATATACTATTCATTAGTTTAGATTAGGTACCGAATAAAGATCAGCTATCTAAAGTTTGTATTAGACAGACAAAAATATTATGTAAATGAACTGTGACTGACATCATTTCAAGATTATTTGTAAGGACAATCATAAACCAAATGTAATAATGTTGGTTTTCATTTGGATTGGAACTGGAGGAAGGTTGCCGATTACCATGTGTTTGGATGAAATCATTGAGTACAAAGTGAAGAAGTATACTAAAGAAAGAAAAACAGCTTATAAATCACCTATCAAATATCGGGATAAACGAACATGGCTACAGACTGGATTGCATAACATTGCATGTTGTTACGTATAGCTTCATTGGCTAATTTCAGCCAGCGTGCATTTCTTCCTTTTCCTAAGAAAATAAAAAAAAAAAAACTTTTTTTTAATGTGATAATTAGGAAGATGTTTATCTCATGCGTGAGTGCAGTGTCAATTTTATATATATATATATATATATATATATATATATATATTATATATATATTCATATATATAAGATATATAAAGGTTTTTTGCCACGAAGGAAAAAATGAAAAAGCGAGATAGCCGAGTACTTTCGGTCCTGTTCGGACCCTTTACTGAAGGCAAACTGATTTTACAGAGAACAACATAGTCAAAAGAAGGCTCAATATCCAAATTGACACTACAAGATTAGCAATAAGGGCGATTTTCACTCTACAGAAAGGAGGAGCCGCCTGAGGGTAGCCACACCTTGAAGGATACACGCAGTAAACAAGTGATTCTTCCAGAAAACAGTACATTTTGAAAAAACACGGGAGCATATACAATTTAATATCATGAATTTTACACAAATTTTCCCAAAAAATTATTATTAACCCAAGCGCTTTTATGCTCATGCGACAAGTTCGTGACGGTGCTCTTAGAATCAGTACTCTATGTGTTCCAACTACTGGCAGACGCTTGCAGATTTCAATGTGTCAACACTTAATGATCCCATTTTCATTTATAAAATTATGAACTTTCGTGCCACGAAGATTTGGCAGTTGTTACGGCTGATTATAGAATAAAGTACCTACGTAAATCAGTGAAATTCCTGTTGGAAGTGACAACTGCAATGCCGAAGTTGCGCTGTATGGCAGTATGGCAGCAAAATACTGATGTGAGAGAGCGATATGATTTCTGCTGTTCACGTTTGAAATACGTTTGCTGAAGAAAAAACTTTCAGTTTAGTTTACTTTCGTAGTAAACAATATTGCCCATGGTATAAATCATGTGTCATTTTACTGACAATAATATTTTGACAAATACTAAAAAAATAAAGGTTATTCCTAGCCATAATAAAAGAAAAGTAATTCACTCAATATAAAAAATTATATTACAAGTAATCCCCAGAAGCCGAATACAGTATTCATGACGGAAGGTCCGATGCACTCTGCATGATGACGCTACTAATGAAGCAAAATCAGTCATTCCTATAAAGAGAACATTCATATCATAAAGGAAATCAACAAGGGAATGAAAGGACATAAACTCACGCAAACATGTTTACCACTTATCTGTCCTATTTAATAGTTTGATTCATAAATCATCATCTGTGCAATGCCGCCTCAACTAAGTGCTAAAAAATACATCATACAGCAAACAGATAAACGAAAGAAACTCTAAGTCATTTTCAGACAACCAAGGACATTCTTATCTAAGCACTAACATCCTGTGTATAACGGGGTTTGGTAGAACAACAGAAGATTCTCTTTACTTAATGTTTGGTATTAGCAAAAAATATATAGCAATAAACCTTAATTCCCTACACTTTTAATGTTCAATTTGTTAATTTAAGGTCCATAATAGATTACATTGCTTACTTTTATAATGCATTTTCCCTATTTTAAAGTTAACTGCTTATCTCAATAGTATCTCAATAATCGATGCCTAACGAATACGCCACTTGAGTGTAGACATTAGCTTTCAAGGCTCGCTACTTTTGTATTTCCGTATTTGTTTACGTATTTAAACACAGATAATTATACTTTATCAGGTTTTCTGATAAATTATAATTATTCCAGAGTTTTTTATTCGTCTTTTCCCATTTCCTGAATAAATTTTCATTTATATTTTAGATAACATTTACAGAGTATGAAAAATGGCATCTCATGTACGTTTGCTTCGCTATTTATGGAAGTCAAGTCTTTCTATGCAAATCTGTGAAACGAATAATCAGGCCTATTAGTATTTTTCCTTTTTGTCACACATTTGATTAGATATA
>NC_061107.1:95805564-95863955 GCF_015104395.2 Macrobrachium nipponense
GAGACTGTCAAGTTGAACCAAGGTCTAGAGAATATAAGGTCTTGTCGTGCGCAGTTTAAACTGGAGTACAGGATTAAACGGCTGGGTACGTGACGGCCCCTTAACCTATAGCAATCCTGCCTTTACTTTCTCTTTTTATTTTTCTAAAACACTAAGGTATTCGATAATTAAATTAATAGTCAGATGTAAGTTTTTTATTCTACTATGTTAAGAAGAATAATCATAAGAGAGATCATCAGAACATTTTCGCCAAATAACATTGAAATTATAGAAAACCTACCTTTGCTTTCTTCTTTTTATCCGTTATTAAATACTATTATGTTTCTGAAGGGAAATAATAGTCAGAATGAAAACTATATCTTATTATATCAAATAATCATGAGCGAGTTCTAAAGAACATTCTAAACAATAATAAAATATATGTCTAAATTACACATTTAACAGATCTCCATAAAATCACATTTTGCACATATATAGCTATGTCGCTAACTTTTTCAATCTATTCACCGCTTTCCTGGAACTACTAATGTGTCTGTTCAAATTTCTTATTCTAAAAACTGTATGGCATGGAACAAAATATTTCGACTAATGAAGTTATTTGGATGTGACTGCTAATTACATCCGCTAATTTAATTATCGCTCCTTTCAAGGCTGTTAAAACATTTTCCTCCCATGGCGAGAATCAAACATCCTATCCATACATTTCAAATGATCAAGAAACACTAGGTTTCATTAGTTTCCCTTCACTGAAGCTTATGGCACCAATCTTTGTGTCATCTTCCTTTGTTACTTTTGCTCCTAAATGTTCCAGTTATGGAAAATTGCGAGCAATGAATCCGCCAACATATGGCATCTTCCCATGTTTGTTCTTCAACTTCCTGGTCTTTGAAGTCGTCACTTTGATCATCCCTATTAAATACTGGTAAGCAAAATAAAATTGCTGATATACTGGGTTCTTTCTGAAGGGAATTTCCTTCGTCTTCGAATGATGTGTCTTGCTTGTCCGAGACGTGGGAAAATGAGGCGGATGTTACATTTTCACTGTTGCAGTTTTAAACGTTGCTCTTTGAGCTTACAAGTGTGCTGTCTTTTCCTAAAAGGTGGGCTCTAAGACAATGTTTAAATACAACTGGTGATGGGTGCTGATCGTACGCTCCCATTTGACTTTTACAAACATAAAAGTGCCTCAACCCAGCCTGATTTAGTCTGTAATTTAGAGTATACGTCATGCTAAGTTTTTATTTTGCCGTTTTCAGCAAGTTAGACAAAGGATAGAACACTGTACTTTTCTTCACTTTCATTTCTCTAGCGGTTCTATTCATGTCTTGAAAGATTTTGTCATGCATTTACAGGTTTAGTCACGTAAGCATTTCTTAATGATTTTCTATCTGTTGGCAGTCGAGAATAAAACTGATCAAACTATCTATCAACAAGCCGAATGAAATGGCTTGTAATTTTCCAGTCCTTCTTTTCAAATATCCTTGGTTGTCGAAGTGATCAAAAGATTTATAAGTACTTTTGGACAACAGTTGCACGGCAAGTTTAAATTTCATTTGTTGCATACCTATAATAACATTGATATATTTTTTCAGAAAGTTTATAAGCTGTCCGAAGATCACTTCATTCCTCTTTATTAGCTCTCTAACTGGACCATTGTGAGCGTATGTACTACATACAGTTGCCTTAAAGTGTTCCTTTACCCCATCCCCTTATGTTTCATGAAAAAAGGTCTGGTAACACAGCAATCAAGCCTGTTTGTCTTGTAACGACGGATGTGAATAGTCGAGATATTGAATGCCAATGCTCATATTTTCTAATCACTACTGTAGACAATGTGTTAATGATATTAATGATATAAGAATAATAGTTTGCATTACCTGTGAATTATGTTGTTAAATATATAGAAAAATCGTGTAGACACAGAATAATAAAAATAGCAATGGTGAAAATCAAATTCAGTGCTTACTAACCATAATGGTCAACCTTTGTTCCATTCAGGTGTGGCTGCGCAGGCATTTGCTGGGATCATACTTTTGTTCCTAGCAGATCATTATTTAGTACCAATTTCACACCCTCACCAATATTGCTGTGTCTTCGTGGACGGCGACACAGCGATATGAGTGAGGGTGTGAAAAAGTTATTGAAGTCAAACTAACGGTTTCAAAAATCTCGTTCAATATTTAAAATTTCCCTCCACATGTGACCTAACAAAACATCAAGAAGAAATCATCAATTGTATTTTCATTTTTATGAAAGTAAACTCCAAGATGATCATTCGCAGAATAATGAGGTTCATATGAGTTCATGACAACTATGGTGGTAGTTCGAGAATTCATCGGTTGTTAAAGACCCACTTGACAATGGAATTACCCTGTGTAATGTACTTAAGTGCTTTGTAAGGTATTTCACTTTTAATACTGAATATTTATATGTATACAATTAGCAATTTGACTTTGCAACCATATGCACCTTAAATGGGTAGATACATAGAAATAAGAGCTGGATTGAATTGCTTATGCTCTCAGTATTCGTCAAGTTTTGATTTTATTTCTTTACATTTAACTTAAATGGCTAAATTTCCCCCTCATTTGAGCAGGTCCTTGGTTATAATCATTGCTTAAAAGTAAAACATCCAACCTTTTTGTAATTATATAATTATGAGTTTTCCTAATTAAAAAAAGCTGGTTTCATAAATGAATTCATAGCACCTATCTAAAAACTATGTAGTAATACACAATTGTCATGTTCAATGTTTTTCACAACTATAACTCCGTATTACCCTTTGTTATAGGACTTAAGAAATTCAGGTTGATTGAAGCTATATGTCCTTTTTTTTTTTTTTTTGTCAAATTTCCATTCTCGTAAAATTCCTTACATTGAAAAAAGAAACTCATAAGATTACTGATTATAAATTGTTTACTTAAGTTTTAGTAAAATACTATATTAATACTCATAAGTCCTTTCAGGCCTTAATTGTGGCCCATTCTCAAGGAATGTGAATAACACCTTACTAGAGAGAACAACAAAAGTCTTCACAAAAGTAGATAACTACTTACTGGAGGCACCATTGAAGTATACAGAAATACGGATAGCTACTTACTGAAGACATCATTGAAGCTTCCATGAATGTAGATCACTACTTACTGGAGACAGCATTGAAGTCTCCTGTTGGAGACTCCAATGCTGCCCCCTGTAAGTAGTTATCTGTGACCTGGGATTCCAACGTTCTCCAGTTAAAAGTAGTTATCTGTGACCGGGGTAGTTATCTAGTTACCTTTGCGGAGAACTCACCGCCTTCCTCCAGTAAGTAGTTAATCTGTGACCTGGAGACTACATGCTGCCCTTCCAGTAAGTAGTTATCTGTGACCTGGAGACTTAAAACAATGCCTGCTCCAGTAAGTAGTTATCTGTGACCTGGAGACTACATGGGCTGCCTCCAGTAAGTAGTATCTGGTGAAACCTAGGAGGACCTGGAGGATACAATGCTGCTTCCAGTAAACGTAGTTATCTGTGACCTGGAGACCTTCACTTGCTTCCTCCAGTAAGTAGTTATTCTGTTACCTGGAGAACTTTACAAGCTGCCTCCTGTAAGTAGTTATCTGTGACCGGAGACTATGCTGGCCTCCAGCTTAAGAGTTAATCTTGTGACCTGGAGACCTTTTCCAATGGCCATCCTCAGTAAGTTAGTTATCTTGTGACCTGGAGACTACAATGCTGCTTCCAAGTAAGTAGTTAATCTGACCTGGAGACTTCAATGGTTCCTCCAGTAAGTAGTTATCCTGTGGACCGGATACAATTTTTCGCTCAGTAAGTAGTTATCTGTGACCTGGAGATAACAATGCTGCCTCCAGTAAAGTAGTTATCTGTTGACCTGGAGACTTCAAGGTTTTCCTCCAGTAAAAGAGTTATCTGTGACCTGGAGACTACAATGCTGCCTCCAGTAAGTAGTAATCTGCAACCTGGAGACTACAATGCTGCTTCCAGTAAGTAGTTATCTGTGACCTGGAGACTACAATGCTGCTTCCAGTAAGCAGTTATCTGTGACCTGGAGACTTCAATGGTTCCTCCAGTAAGTAGTTATCTGTGACCTGGAGACTACAATGCTGCCTCCAGTAAGTAGTTATCTGTGACCTGGAGACTTCAATGCTTCCTCCAATAAGTAGTTATCTGTGACCTGGAGACTTCAATGCTGCCCCAGTAAGTAGCTATGTGTGACCTGGAGACTTCAATGCTGCCTCCAGTAAGTAGTTATCTGTCTCCTGGAGACTCCAATGCTGCCTCCAGTAAGTAGTTATCTTTGACCTGGAGACTTCGATGCTGCCTCCAATAAGTAGTTAGCCATATTCCTGGAGACTTTGATGCTGCCTCCAATAAGTAGTTAGCCATATTCCTGGAGACGTCAATGCTGTCTCCAGTAAGTAGTTATCTGTGACCCAGAGACTCCAATGCTGCCTCCAGTAAGTAGGTATCTACATCCTTGGAGATTTCAAAGCTGTCTTCAGTAAGTAGTTATCTGTGACCTGGAGACTCCAATGCTGCTTCCAGTAAGTAGTTATCCATATTCCTGGAGTCTTTAATGCTGCCTCCAGTAAGTAGTTATCTGCATTCCTGGAGACTACAATACTGCCTCCTTTAAGTAGTTATCCATATTCCTGGAGACTTCAATGCTGCCTTCAGTAAGTATTTATCTATATTCCCAGAGACTTCAATTTTTCTCTCCTGTAAGTAGCTATCTACATTAATGGAGACCTCAATGCCACTCACCAATAAGTAGTTATCCATATTCCTGGAGACTTCAGTGCTGCCTCCAGTAAGTAGTTATCCATATTCCTGGAGACTTCAATGCTCCGTCCAGTAAGTGACTATCCATATCCCTGGGGACTCTAATGCTGCCTCCAGTAAGTAGTTATCTGTGTCCCGGAGACTCCAATACTGCCTCCAGGAAGGAGTTATCTTTTTCCTGGAGACTCCAATGCTGCCTCCTGTATCCAGTAAGTAGTTGTCCATATTCCTGGAGACTTCAATGCTGCCTCCAGTAATTAGTTATCCATATTCCTGGAGACTTTAATGCTGCCTCCAGTAAGTAGTTATCCATATTCCTGGAGACTTCAATGCTGCCTCCAGTAATTAGTTATCCATAATCCTGGAGACTTCAATGCTGCCTCCAGTAATTAGTTATCCATATTCCTGGAGACTTCTATGCTGCCTCCAGTAAGTAGTTATCCATATCCCTGGAGACTTCAATGCTGCTTCAGTAAGTAGTTATCCATATCCCTGGAGACTTCAATGCTGCCTCCAGTAAGTAGTTATGTGTTTCTGGAGACTACAATGCTGTCTCCAGTAAATAGTTATCTATATCCCGAGACACTTCATTGCTTCTCTCAGTAAGTAGTTATCTACATTCATGGAGACTTCAATGCTTCTCTCGAGTAAGTAGGTATCTATATTCATGGAAAGTTCAATGCTGCCTCCGGCAAGTAGTTATCCATATCCTTGGAAAGTTAAATACTTCTCTCCGGTAAGTAGTTATCCATATCTTTGGAGACTTCAATGCTTTTCTCCAGTAAGTAGTTATCCATATTGTTGGAGAGTTCAATGCTTCTCTCCTGTAAGTAACTATCTACATTCATGGAGACTTCAATGCTGCTCACCAGTAAGTAGTTATCCATACTCCTGGAGATTTCAGTGCTTCCCTCCAGTAAGTAGTTATCCATATTCCTGGAGACTTCAATGTTTCTCTCCTTTAAATAGCTATCTACATTAATGGAGACCTCAATGCCACTCTCCAATAAGTAGTTATCCATATTCCTGGAGACTTCAATGCTTCTCTCCAGTAAGTAGTTATCCATATTCTTGGAGACCTCAATGCTATTTCCAGTAAGCAGTTATCCATATTCCTGGAGACTTCAATGCTTTTCTCCAGTAAGTAGTTATCAATATTCCTGGAGACTTCAATAGTTCTGTCTTGTAAATAGCTATCTACATTAATGGAGACCTCAATGCTGCTCACCAGTAAGTAGTTAGCCATACTCCTGGAGATTTCAATGCTTCCCTCCAGTAAGTAGTTATCCATATTCCTGGAGACTTCAATGCTTCTCTCCAGTAAGTAGTTATCCATACTCCTGGAGATTTCAATGTTTCTCTCCTTTAAATAGCTATCTACATTAATGGAGACCTAAATGCCACTCTCCAATAAGTAGTTATCCATACTCCTGGAGATTTCAATGCTTCCCTCCAGTAAGTAGTTATCCTTATTCCTGGAGACTTCAATGTTTCTCTCCTTTAAATAGCTATCTACATTAATGGAGACCTCAATGCCACTCTCCAATAAGTAGTTATCCATATTTCTTTCTGGAGACTAATCCAATGTTTCGCATGCTAATCCAGTAAGTAGTTATCCATATTCCTGGAGACTTCAATGTTTCTCTCCAGTAAGTAGTTATCCATATTCTTGGAGACCTCAATGCTATTTCCAGTAAGCAGTTATCCATGTTCCTGGAGACTTCAATGCTTTTCTCCAGTAAGTAGTTATCCATATTCCTGGAGACTTCAATGTTTCTCTCCAGTAAGTAGTTATCCATATTCTTGGAGACCTCAATGCTATTTCCAGTAAGCAGTTATCCATATTCCTTGGAGACCTTCAATAAGTTCTGCCGTAATAGCTTATCTACCATTAATTGGAAGAACCTCAATGTTATCCAATAAGAGTTATCCCATAATGGTGGGACTTCAATGCTTTTCTCCAGTAAGTAGTTATCCATATTCCTGGAGACTCAATGCCTCTCCATAAGTAGTTAATCCATTATCCTTCCTGGAGACTTCAATAGTTCTGTCCTGTAAATAGCTATCTACATTAATGGAGACCTCAATGCCACTCTCCAATAAGTAGTTATCCATAATCCTTGAGACTTCAATGCTTCTCTCCAGTAAGTAATTATCCATATTCATAGAGAGTTCAATGCTGCCTCCGGTAAGTAGGTATCCATATCCTTGGAAACTTAAATGCTTCTCTCTAGTAAGTAGTTATCCATGTCTTTGGAGACTTCAATGCTTTTCTCCAGTAAGTAGTTATCCATATGCTTGGAGAGTTCAATGCTTCTCTTCTGAAGTAGTTATTTACATAAATGGAGACTTCAATGCTTCTCTCCTGTAAGTAACTATCTACATTCATGGAGACTTCAATGCTGCTCACCAGTAAGTAGTTATCCATACTCCTGGAGATTTCAGTTCTTCCCTCCAGTAAGTAGTTATCCATATTCCTGGAGACTTCAATGTTTCTCTCCTTTAAATAGCTATCTACATTAATGGAGACCTCAATGCCACTCTCCAAAAGTAGTTTAGGTATCCATATCCTGGAGACTCAAGTTGTCCTCCATTAATAGTTACTCCATATTCCGGAGACTTCACATTTCTGTCCTGTAATAGCTATATATATTAATGGAGACCTCAAGCCACCTCCAATAGTAGTTATCCATAATCCTGGAAGACTTCAATGCTTCTCTCCAGTAAGTAGTTATCCATATTCCTGGAGACTTCAATGCTACCTCCAGTAAGTAGTTATCAATATATATGGAGATTTCAATGCTACTCCCTAGTAAGTAGTTATCCATATTATTGTATATCTTCCTCTTTCCATTGATGCATTGTTTCGTAAACTGGCCTACCTCAAAGTTTACCCACCTTGATTTCCTGCATATTGATATATTTACCTGTCTAATAAGGGTTAAGTAGATGTCCATATCTCTGGAGACTTCATTGCTGCTTGCTCTTCAGTAAGTAGTTATCTATATACCTGGAGACTTCAATGCAAAACAGTGTTTAGTCTCTATTAAAACACATCAAATATATTGTAGCTTCAGATTAAATCAAGGACATAGAACCCAAGACTAAGTTAATGAGTCATTCAATGAATGTCCTGCTCCAAATGTAGTCCTAGACCAAGGTGTCAGAAGAATCTGGCCTTTTATTATCAAAACCAATGACATACATTATATAAATTGTGGCCTCAGCCTTAACTTTTGAAGGCTTAAGACAAAGAGACTATGTCAGTTTTAGTCATGGAATTCCGATGTCAGACATAGGCCTAGGCTAAGGTCAGAAGATCTTATCCAGCCCCGTGGTCTCTACACTATTTTCAGTGTAGTGTGTGTATGTAAAACGTCTTTCACTTCTCATGTAGGTTTGGTTGGCGTTGACCTGTTTAAGATGTTCTTGATTGACACGAAAAGCACCAAAAGAAGGAACAAAAAGTTTGTGCATCCTGTTGCTTTACTTTCAAAAACACTTTCATCTCATAATTATATCCTGATCTATCAGAAAGTTTTATCTGCATCTTATGAACGTATATAATAGGTTGTAACGGATTTCATTGCTTCAAGAGGAAAATTAAGCTTGGTGAAATGCCAGTCAAATCAAATTTACTCAGAAAATTGAATAACAGGTTAATCATTTGTAGAAGCCTTTTGGCTACAACGTCAAGGGCAACATTAAATTCTTTTAGACCTAAGTACTGCTCCTTTCTAATCATGAGGAGAATGAATGTGTTAGGTGCTAAGACCAAACCAAAACCCTCTCCCAAAAAAAATCAAGAACAAGAAACAAGATATTAGAATATCAAAGGTTGACCTTTAAGCAAAAGCAAACAGAACCTATTAGACTGCAGTTCCAGAGCTTTGTAAAAGAGGGGAAAGAATGGTCATGCGACTGTTGAAATTTTAGGATTACTGATTTTTCTACACCACATCTCGTGAGGAGTGACCTGGGAGGTTGCAGGGCTACCTGAGGATGGAGGGAGGGTGGTACTGGAGGATAGGTAAGGGACGGGGGTGGGTGGGTGGCCGCTGGAGAATCAGTAATGGGGGTAGGGGAGCCGTTAGTTAAATGGACTCTCATTTAATTTGATCCTAACGATAAGGAAAGCAAAAATCGGCACTGATGCTCTAATCAGGGAAGGGTCAGGATAATACAAAGCTGCAATTACTGGAATCAGGAACAATGGCTGTTAAACATGAAAAAGAATTAATTATAGTGGATGTAGCCAAATGAACTGTGTTCCCTTCAAGATTATTTTGTAGCTCATTTTGACAAACAAAAAAATAATCAAATTCAGTTTCAATTAAAATTTTATTAAAAAAACATAATTAATGGACAAGGACGCAAAAATAGCAAAATGTAGCATGAATTCATTGAACTGACAAATCCACGGGATCATAACTGGTCGACAAATTCGAGACTGAAGACACAAGAAATCCAGTCACGAATCCCACGAGACGAAAGGCTGAAATGAAAACTCATATTGACTGCAAACTAATCCTGTTTATCCACTCTTGGGTTGGTATATAAGGACCATCAGGGTGGTTAAGGTGTGTTGTTACTCAGATGACTCGAGTTAAATACCGGCCAGAGAAATTTCCATCTAGGCTACTCTGGTAAAAAGTGGCTCGAATAAAAAACAAGTATGAGTGACAACACACTGGATACATTAGTTCTTTTATACATCTGGTGGTCTATAATTTTCGCCCAAAGCCTTCCATATTATAACCTGTCAATGGCTATCATAGTTGCCCTAATGGAATTATATTCATAGGTCTTGGTATTTGCTGTTCATAATTTCATTACTTTATAAATATATGGATTGCGTAAATCCAAAGTGTATTTCCATTCAAATAACGTTCTGAAAGTGACACCTAAGTAGGATCCCAGCAAGCGCCTGCACAGCCACAACTGAATGGAACAAAGGTTGACGATTATGGTTAATAAGGACTGAATATGAGTTTTAACATTGCTATTTTTATTGCTCTGTTACTATACTATTTTTCTATTTGTTTAACATCGACTCAGTTCACTTGTAATGTGAACTATTATTCGTATATCATTAGCATATTGTCTACAGTAGTTATTACAAAATATGAACATTGGCATCCAATAGCTCGACCGTTCATATCCGTCGTTACAAGACAAACAGGCTTCATTGCTGTTACCCGACCATTATCATGAAACAGAAGGGGGTAGGGTAAAGGAACACTTTGAGGCAACTGTACCATCCGGCAATATGAATCCTTCGTCAAGAGAATTATTTCTAAAAAGCTTAACTAGATGTAGAGCATCCGCAAACACGTATAGTATTTGCTGTTGTCCATTGGATTAATAAAGGACCTTTCTCGTGGTCCTTTATTAGTCCTTTCTCGTGGTAGCCTAAGGCGAGGTTGAGTTGATCTCACTTTCTCGACCTGGCAGAAGCTTATATTGGGTCAGCGCTGACAAGACCACCTATACTCTTTGGACCTTGAGTTGAACAATATTAACAAAATAGTAAATGAAAGAACAAAGCTTGTCACAATAAAACTTAGCACAAATGATTAACAAAATCATTCATCAATGCGGTGATACACAGCTAACTTGATATAGAGGGAGGTAGCGTTTACATTTCTAGGAATAATGAATGAATGATTTTAAGTTATCGTGCGTCGTGGTATTGTTGAGGAGAGAAGAAGAGACAGTAAAATTTTTACTATAATATTTACGTAAAAGCAGTACCAGTTCACATAAAATTATATTTCACAAATTTAACAATGATGAAACATGAAAACAAATGCAACACGGGAAAAAAACGCTTGCTCGAGCCAGTGTTCGGTGCGGGGAGAGAGAGAGAGAGAGAGAGAGAGAGAGAGAGAGAGAGAGAGAGAGAGAGAGAGAACGGCTCTGCTTACCATTGACTTATTAGCTGATCTGGGATGATTACTTCCCCATTTCTTTCACTTACACTCGATCTGCCCAAATCACTTTTATTTTTATTACAGTAAAATACCAATCTAGTGATAATTGCTTTTTACGATATTTTTACTACTGTTGAAGTAACTCGGCTCTGTAAAAAACAAACTGGCGCCGCTTTCAGCTTCTGCATGCCGTCGATTGTTTGTTTAAACGGCTTCCTTGTGAAAAGTTATTTTATTTCTTTCCTTTTCTTGCATTCTTGACTTATTACTTGTTAGTAAAATCCTCGTGTTTGTTTTAAGTCTGCCGTTTGCCAACAGTAAGTTGATGTATTGTGGCATAATTAATCTATTTCGTGCACTTAAGAACCAAGTGTTAACACGCTGATTACTCTCTCTCTCTCTCTCTCTCTCTCTCTCTCTCTCTCTCTCTCTCTCACACACACACACACACACAATCGGACACACATACACTATCGATTCCTTTAATTATCTTTGTGCCTAATGTGAAAAAAATGTATGTTGATATCAACCTTTGTATACTGCAATCAATTCGGTTTGCTCAAGAGGGTTCCCGTCTCTCTTCCCTCCATCCCCCAGCCGGCCGGCGCCATTTTTACCCAACAGTTCGTAAATCGTACACAGAAAAAATAAAATTTAGCAAATTTTACTCCATATAACATACTGTTTCATTACTTTACACACTCGATTTAACTTTTGAACACATTAATAATAGAAAAAATGTGAATAGGGACTTTTTGGGTTGGCTGGATTAATAATAGAAAAAATGTGAAAAGGGGGACGTTTTGGGTTGGCTGGAACGAATTATCCTGATTCCCTTTATTTCTTATGGGGATATTTGTTTCATATTTCGAACAAATAGTACTTCGAACATCCTTCTGGAACAGATTAACTTCGAAATACGAGGTACTACTTTACCTGATGAACCTAGTGTTTCTCTTTTTGAAAAAATAAATTTAATTGTAGTAGGTACTAGGTGTTAAATAAAAGAGAATTGTCCTTGTATTTTGTGGATTTAAATCAACACAGAAGAGCTCCTGCCAGTTTTTTAGTATAGCATTTATTATGATCTGACACAACTGGACTTCAGTAAGATGTTCTTTCTAAAATACAACAGACATTCAACCTTGAGAAAATTATCCGCGCGGTCACAGTAATGGAAGCTTAGACTGTATAGGAAACATGGGCATGGCTATGTTATAACTGATGTTAATTCATAAATATTAAGCAAAAAAAATCATTATTTCTTAATATTACATAAATTTGTATCTCATCATTTCAGATTACCCACGTGGAACCAAAGAAACAACTTTGAAGAAACACTGACGTGTTGAAACAACTTTCGCAAAGAAATAGCACACACCAGTCATAAGGAAAATCATGAATTCCATATGAAAAGTAATACAAGAGCGTGAGTGAGAATGATGGACGGACGACCATCTTTTGGACTAGGACAACAGTCTTTCAGCACAGACGTGTGAGGTAGAACAAGATAAGAGACAAAGGCAAACATAACACGACTTCTTGGTAGGAGCCTGAGCAGGATAACAGGGGAAGAAAGATGACAAAACCAATAAATTATCAAATGAAGAGGAACCGTGTTTGGAATGGAGAATCAAATACAGAGACTTCAACATCAGAAACCTTCCGTGTGCAAAAGAACGATGTATGTGGTTGAAAGATAATGGAGATTTAGATACAGATAGTCCTACGACTTTTCTAGCAAGGAGCAGCAACAAGGTCCCTAGTCCTACTGCGAGGAGCAGCGACAAGGTCCCTAATCCTACAACATCTGATGAGAGAAGAGCAGGTATATGAAGACAGAAATTTATGACATTTCGTTTTCACGACATGTCCATACCTCTCTTGGGAAACCATGTCAGCTCTGTGAACAAGAGTCACAAGAGACAGAGTGGGGAAGAAGTTAAACCAATATGCACCAATTGGCATGGCAGTCAAAACTGGAATGTGACAAGACATCGCCCCTGTGGATGTTGATCTAAATGCTTAACAGAGTACACGGTTGACAGATACTCGTCACAGGAACCCAAAGCTCTAGGCAAGGAAATGGGTAGTGCTTAAGTTAAGGAAACTGTTCATGGCAGCCAACACAGGAACACAAAAAGACAAGAAGTAGGAAGGTTACCAAAGGTTGGTACACCAGGAAGGCCTAACAATACTCAAATGTCTTGACATCATCCTTACATTAGCTCCTGAGACAGTACAAAAAGATGTTGCTGCAGGGTCTATACATGAACATCACTCAACAACAGAGGGCCAAATTTGCGAGATATGAACAAGAAATTCAGCGAGGAGACAAAGGACGATGTTTGGTGCATGTACGTGTGTATGGAAGAGAAGCACGAACCAGTTGGAGCCGATCTCTAGAAGACTTCTAAACAGGATTTCTTGATGGGAGCCTTACCTCTCCTATGAATATGAACAGGGCAATCGGGGGGAGATGGAGTAAACTTCTTGGGAACTGCCAACAAAAGGCCAAGAGCCAATTAGACGTGATACTTCAAAATTAGAAAAACAGCTGTGACCAGGAGGATCTCATATGGAGAGGAATATACAGTGTGTTATACATTTTCCTTACATGAAGCAGCAACACTATCCCTAATCCTCTATCAGACAGAAGACCAGGCAGCTGAAGACAAAGAAGCCTAGTTCTTTTCCTCACGAGTTCTTGTATCTCTCTCAGGAAACTCAACTGTGTCCGAAGACTCAGCAGGGGGCAGAAGTTCACCCAACACGTGGAGTATACTACTACTACACTGTTGAAGTGAAATATAAAAGGAACTGTAGCTCAGGCAAAGATGAGAGTACAGCTGCAGATCAAGCAGTTGTGATGGCAGTCAAGATGGGAATGCGAGATGTCGGCATTGTGGACATCAACCAAAAATGCTGCACAGAGAACCCACTTATCTATTAGTCATCACAGGAACCAAGCTCTGGCCAAGAAGGTAGAGCAGGTCTGGAAACTATCGTAGCGGCCGACAACCAGACACCCAAGGTTGGCCTGATCCCAAATGTCCGTTTGCACATCAGCTCCTGAAATTTAAAAAATGGCTGGGAATGCGAGAAGATGTTGGCATTGTGGACATCAACCAAAAATGATGTACAGAAAACACACTAATAGATAAGTCATCACAGGAACCAAAGCTCTGAGCAAGAAGGTAGAGCAGGTCTGGAAACTATCGTAGTGGCCGACAACAGGACACCCAAGGTTGGCTTAATCCCCAAATGTCCATCTGCACATCGGCACGTCTGCACATCAGCTCCTGAAATTTAAAAAATGGCGCTACAGGTCTCTCTATATTAAGAACACCCTCAATGTTATCATAATTGTTTGGTCCAGCAAAAGCATCTCGGAATTAGTGGGTCAAAATCTCAAGATGTTTGGATGTCTATTTTGATCAAATAATCACGTAAGCCTTCATAAGTCTGGTCCAGCAAAATTTCGAGATAATCACGAAATAAATAAATCACGAAATTAGTTTCTTACCTTACAACATGAACAACTTGGAATTTCCGTACATGAAGTTTCACTATAGATGATCCTAAGGGTACGAGTGACAAGAACTTTCAAAGGTAGCGCCAATACTGCAAACAATTCCCCATACAAAGCGTCACTGTAGATGATCCTAAGGGTACGGGTGTCACTGTAGTTGATCCTAAGGGTACGGGTGACAAGAACTTGCAAAGGTAGCAGCTATACTGTAAACAAAAGCAAAAAAGGGGAGAACTAGAGCTATTGTCATCATAATGAAATATTTCATTGAACAAACACTACTCCCACTGTTTGCTTAGCAAAGTAGGCTAAACCTTCACACTTTACTATTTGCTCTCTCTGGGACATCATACCCTACTATTTGCTCTCTCTGGGACATCATACCCAACCCTTTTGCAGTCAAGCGCCAGACAGCATAATCTGCATTCAATTGTGGCTGTTATTGAGGCTAAAGAGATTTCGAGAACCAACCAACACAACTGAGACTAGAGAGAGAACCAAGAACTAAAAGTAAACCCATAATCCATAAATTACAGTTTGAATTTCAGCTTACACCATAACCTCATTCTAGAAATCTTACAGGTAACCTCATTCTAAAAATCTTACAGGTAGCATTTTTACAAACATGAACAGATGATGGGTGTAGCATCTGAGAGCTAATGGTAGAACTACCACCATATTTGCCCACTTTCAAGTTTAAAATGAAACTTATTCACAAGTACCCCAACAGCAGATTACCTAGCTTCAATAGTGAGTGGTTAATAAACCAGAATATAAAGGATACTGTATTGTTCATAAGTTGAGTTCAAAACTGAGGGAAGATCTCAAGATTGAGATGACATGGGTTTATGATGAGAAAGGTGAAGGAGAACAAAGACTAAATGACATAGACCAGATAGGAATTCTGACAAATTGCAGGTGTAACATAGTGAAGAGTACAATTTAATAAGTGTAACAGTGAAGAGAACAATTTAGTTTAATTCTGTCAAGGGAAAACCTGATGTCAAAATGTAACCCATGATTATAGCTGTATATGAACACGAGGAATCAGTTACGAAAGGAATGATTATGATCACTTGCGCGAAGAAATACTCATGCAGTGAAAGGTAGACATAAGAGGATAGAACAATTAAACTGATCATATTTACTAGAATGGATGACAGGTTGTAAAAGTGGAAAACAAAATCCAGGTGCAAAAGAAGACTGCAAATAATAAATCTCCAACATATATAGCACAAATAATATCTTCATGTGCACTTAAGTACAGTAATATCTGTCCTTTTCACATATCCAGGCCAAAAATGAAATTGGCCTCTTATGTGGCATAAAAATAACTTTTTGTATAAAGAAAGAAAGGTAGAAATTAAAAATTTAATGTGTTATTGAAAATCTAAAAGGTGTAATTGAAAATCAAGATGAAAAGATGGTCTTTATTCTGCACAAAGAAAATTGACACTGCAGAACCAGAAAGGACTTTTCAGAAATTTGGGGGAGAAACCACTAAGCAAATAAGATCAAAAGGTGGCCCCTTGCTCATAAGAAATAGTATATTGCAGTACACACAATGCATACATACACATGAAAAGGTTTTCTTTAACGTGAAATATAGTGCCACACTATAAAATACAACTATAAGAACCACACCACACTACTTATGGTTTGGTGACTCATTGACTGTAAATGGTTTGACAAGACCTGAGAGGTGATTGGCTGAATGAGATACAGTACCAATACTGCAAAGTAGTTATCGTGGTAAAGGACCCTTTACCAACATACTTCTCTAGATAACAAAATGGATATATAAACTGTGGTAAAATCAATAGATAAATGTACAACTGACAATGTCTCAATTTCAGTATAAGAATATAACTACAATATCTCATAGTCTGATGGCGGCCTCTCATAATGACCAGCTAATCTAGTCACAAGCAGTGTCTGTACTGTAGAAACTCACCTACAACTACTATTATAACAATGTGGCTACTTTCACTTTAGCTTTATTTTTGAGAGTCTTGATGCTTCCCTCCCTTCCTTTTTAGGAGCTTGATGTATCCTTCCACATTACCTAAATACCAAGACTAGAGTGATTATATACCCTGCTTATAAAAGTTCTCTATTCCTTGGCCTAACTGCGTTCACAAAAATATTATAAACAAAGCCAAAGACACACATAGTAGGAATTGCAAACCTTAAGCCCTTCAATTTTACAATGGTTCCTTTCAACCACAGTCAGACCGTTCAAGTAGCAGGGTTCACATTAACAACTCTCTTCAGTCTTTCACTTGCAAACTCCTTCCAAACCATGAGATGACCAGATGAGCCAATCCACTTTCTCACAACACACCAAATCCTCAACAATCGACATCTTTTATACCCTACCTGGGATGTACTTTGATGCTCAAATCTCATGCGACATGATTCTTTTTGTATCGTCCAGATTCCCAGACTCAACAATGACGTTGCCAATTAGTGTTAAACTTTTTTTTCTGATGTCATCCAGGTCGAAAAGTTTTCAAATTCACAGCCAGCACTATTTTCCTTATAGTTATATAAGTATGATCCATTTTATACATTGGTAATTCGTAATCTGTGTGATTTGAGTTTTTTTTTTTTTTTTTTTTTTTTGCGTTGCTTAGTTCAAAGTGCAGTGTGATAAGGTGAGAGGTGCCACCAGTGAAAGCACACTTAACATGGTCCTCGGACTGGTCGACATAACTACATCTGCAGCATTATAACAGTAGACCTAATGTTTATTACAACAAGTTTTCTTTGAACGTTGAAGTTTTAGGCTGTGTTTAAGCTGCCTGTATGTTGCAAAATGATTTATAGGCCTAAAAACTCATCTAAATCTTTTGATAAATAATATGTTAACTAATTTTATTTGTAGAGATTACCTGTTCTGTGAAGAATAAAAGATGATGATGATTTTGATTATATAGAGAAGATGGCCATTAATCGCAATATTATAAGTATTAATATCAAGGTGCATGGAACACTTGTTTTTCAACTGGTTTAAAATATTTTAAAAGTCCTTCTGCTCGCTTTTGGTGTATAATTTATTTTTTCATAAGGTAACTTTAAGTGCAAGAATGTGTAGATAACTTTATTTGCTTTCTGACTAAAAATTGTTAAAAGAGAGATGTGAATGCAAAGTGTAAAGAAATCTAACACACCTGGGCTTAGGAACAATATCTTGGCTTAGACAAAAGACTAATTGCACAGGCGAATATTTGTCATTTTGCCATAATTTTTTAAATATTGAAGAAATATAAGAAATAATTCTTCTAACAAATATATAGTAGTAAATATTTTCAAGATAATTTCATTGTCACTACTCATTGTAAAAACCTATGTTACACCAGGTGGTTGCTGTTGCATCGAACTCACTAATGGTGCATCGCACAAGCTCCCCTCACACGTTGATATCAATGGGCGCATTCTACTTTTGTATATACATATGCATTTAAATTTTGTCAGCGTTGAGGCGTAAACTCAACGCCGAGTTTACGCGACATAAATGTTATGACATTTTTTTTTTTCGGGTTTTTCAAATTTAACATTTGAACTGAGGTTTGATGACGACTTCGTTTTGGTCAAGTGCTTCAGCAATATGTGAACGAAAGTTTTGAAAATGTTTCGTAGGTGTTTTTCTGAAATTTGGCTACACCTGACATTTTCTTACAGTTTTGAAATATGTGACTGACGCAATAATAGTGTTTTTGCATTGAAATAATAAGATAAATATTGAGTATGGTAGGTTGCCAGTTAGTGAATTTTGAACAAAATCCTATGGAGTCATGTCGCATGAGATTTGAGCATCACTGTACATAATATTGTACTTCCAAACAACTGGAAGTCATGCAGTCAAAACCCAACATAACTTGGAGATAGAAGACAGACATCAAATACACCTTTGAGCCAACAAACATCAAATACACCTTTGAGCCAACAACTAACACAGCCCCATTAAGTTAACCATTATATATTGTGATGCCTTCAACAAATGCATTATTCATATGCATTACACTGATTATCCACAGCTAAACACTATCCTACAAGAAGGGAAAATCTCATAGCAGTCCTTTGCACTATATCCAAACTAGCAACTTAGTGGTCATACAGTAATGCATTTCCTCCAAAAGTAAATAATCTGTGTTTTTTCTAACTGACAAAACTATTTCCAGGATCAAAGGAATCCAGCAGAACTCTCAGTATCTTACAACACCAAGAACACCTTAAAGCAGGTACCCAGCTTTGGTGCTCCCAGCATTACCAATAATGAGAGGGATAACCAAGTAGAAAAGGTCAAACTACTTACAAAAAGACATCGAGCAGACCTGATGTCCCCCTTCTCCAGAATAATCTACTCTCTAAGCTAGAGAGAATTACCAAGCTCAGCTACATATGTGAAACCAGAGCCCTTAATTACTCAAGAAATTAGCAGAAAACTAAAGATATTTTTTTTTTAATTAACATACTTATGACACAGTCATACCCAATGCATTCAGTGTGGCACTGAAATGAAGACAGTCATGATATCATATACTGTGCTTTTAAAAGGAGAGATCAAAGTGATCTCGGAGTCCCCAAAGACCACCAAAAAATGAACCTTACAATTACAGACAAAAAAAAAAAAAAATAGGAGCTGATTTGGACATTGTAAGTCCCAATGAATAGATAATATGCAAGGTCTGCTTCAAGCTTCTTTTAGATCATAGCTAGGTTCAAAAGATATAAACTGCAGACAAAAAAGCTTTGACAGCATTTATACCAACGCAGCAATAAAGTATATTAGAGAAATAGAATCAAGATACACTGTAACAAACTCCACACGAGCACTACACAGAGGCATTAAGATTTTATACAAATTCACACTACCAATCTGTTAAAATGTAAATTATATGCGCAGTCATCTATACCATGATTGACATACAGTATGTCAATATACTCATGTGAAGCCACTGTAGTATACTAATAAACCACAAGATCACTGATGACCATAACTCAAGATATGTTAGCCATTAGGAAAAATCACAAATGGCCCCTAACAGCAGAACCTTTACATCGAACACTAACACTAATTCATAGCCATAATTTCAGAGGAACTCTCCTAATTATGTCACTGGAAACCCAAAAGAAAGATACTCATCAGAAACCAATGTCCCAATGGGTCGGTCATCTATGTCATTGTAAAACAACAGAAGCCCATGCACGAATGCAATGGGTCCTGCTATCCATCAGTCACTGCAAAAAACAATCTTCAAAAAGGAATGTCAATATAGACTTCATAATGATCTGGGACAGGGCACACCACTAATGATAGCAATCAATTAGGGGCAATGCCTTTAAACACATGCAAGAATTAAACTTCAAATTGCATCTATTGAGAACCATAAAAGATTTTCTCAAAAAGCATTACTCAGAAGATGCCTTTATGAAGAGTACTTTGAGTCAGTTTGTGGTTTGGGACAAGCTTTTTGAAGTGTTCACTTTGGCCTTATGGAGGAGTGATGCTCTGGGGTGATCACAAGCAAGCAAAGAAAGCAAGGAAAACTCCCCAGTCACTTTAGTCATACCGACTACATATCAATTTTCCCCCAGCCACCCTTTCCTTTTTACGATACCATTTACTGACAGGAGAATTGGTTCACTGACAGACACAAATAAAACTCTCACATTCATGTACTCACCAGATACCTCCAGCCACACTTTTCCTTTTACGATATTTTTTACCAACAAGACTATTGGTTCACCGACTAACACAAACAAAATTCTCACATTCATGCACTCAACAAATATGACTGACTTCAAGCAAGAAACTGTGGTGTACGCTGGATATAGTCAAGACAAATAACCACTGAATTTCAACACAACAGAACAAACAAACACCGAAACCATGCCACAACTTCAATACAACACAATAATCACTACATAACAAACAAAAACTCAAAAACAACAACTCACTGCACAAAAAACACCAGCAACATCAAAGACAACACGACAAAACACAAACAACCACCAACATTGTCTCTTAACAAACACCTCACAAACAAAACACAAAATCAAATACAACAGACGCTCTTTAGCTCAACAACCACCAGACAGACACACGCACAACAACTATACAACACCAAAATCAATCAAATCACACTATAACAACTGACCCTCAACAGACTGCCTTATCTCCAAGACCACTGCCTTCTATGACTGTTCATTACACTCTGATCATAGACTGACCCGGCAACTGCGCCAGCAGACAACCCAGCTGATCGCCCAACAAGCAAACCACTAGCTAACTATTCATTCACCAATCACTTCCTCTCTCTCTCTCTCTCTCTCTCTCTCTCTCTCTCTCTCTCTCTCTCTCTCTCTCTCTCTTCTCTCTCTCTCTCTCTCTCTCTCTCTCTCTCTCTCTCTCTTGATGGCTTGCTCACTCACTCTATACAGAAGAACACATGCACTTACATACTATCACACTGCAGCACGAAACACGACATATCAAACATACAAAAACATTTACTCTTGATTATTCCAGACAACTACAAAAAACCCAGCGACGCTCTCACTTGCTCTCTCGCTCTCTTTATCTCTCATGCAACCCTCTAAGACATTGTGAAATGTAACTACCATATCACTCCGCCATAATGTGGTAGTTGCATTTGACCACGTTCTCAAGGGTTGCTTGAGAGAGAGAGAGAGAGAGAGAGAGAGAGAGGTGGCTGGTTGTTTTGGTTGTTTTCTCATTAGGTTGTTTGTGTTCATATGGGTAGTTTGTGAGTGAATTGCTTGTTGGCAGGCCGTTGGGTTCGTCTGCAAATTCGGTTGCAGAGCCTTGAGGGAGTGAGAAGTCATCAGTCTGTATCTGGCAGTCTTTGGACAGTCAGTCTGGTCAGAGGTAGTGAGTTGCTGTTATAGGTTTTCTAGATGTGATGGTAATTGCTTCATAGCAAAGGAAGTTAAAGGAAAGGAGAACGCATTTTCGAGAAGTTCGGCAGTAAGGAGGCTTTCGCGCCCGTGTTGGAGGCGCCTTTTATGGAATCGTCGGGCGTGATGTGGAGTGGAAACACGCACCAATGTGTCGGGAGAAATGCTGCGTTTTCTGATGCAATACCTCGTCTAGATTCATCTAGGGAGTCCTAGTAAACTCGGGAGTCTGTGACGTTCGCCGTAGGCCCCGCCCCCAGAATGCCGTAAAAATATAACGGAGGAAGTAGCAGCAGGAGGAGGAGATATAGAGAGATCGTAAAAGAGAGACTCCAGTTAGTCAAAGAGAGATATCCTCAGTAAGAGCCACAGATCAGATTATCAGTGAGAGATCAGCAGCAGCAGAGATCATCCGTGAGAGATAAGAGAGAAAGGAACCGACGAAGGATCATCAGAAGAGTTGTTCGAGAGTTGGTTGGATATTGGTCTAGTCGTCTTCAGGAGTGGACGAATTATTGCGTGTTGTCGCAACGTCGAGCAGACTTCAGAGAAGAAAAGGTCCTGCTAGAGGTTTTGGTGAGTTCCTGCCTTACAAGTAGACTGTTTTCTGCAATACGGAGTCAAGAGGACATCTACATTCACCATTTTCCTTTTGAGAAGCCATCTCCTCGAATTGCCAAATTGACTAGCAAGTATTTGAATTGCCTCACTGTTCCCCCAGTACATGCAGTGTAAGATTCTATCTTTTTATGTAAATAGGAGATACCATTCTGCCTTTACCTTTGTTAGTAAGCTTGTAAATAAACCTTTGTTGTGTTAGTGTCTCTTTCTATATTCGTATCCCCAGTTTCAACTGTTGGTGTAAAAAAATTTTTTTTTATTATTATTATTATTATTTCATTTCGAACCTGAAGCGGACCTCTCTCAGAGGCCATAACATTGTGTCGACCCTTGCCAGGATATTTCGACACCGTAACATTGTGGCAACCTTGCTTAGGCTATCAACACTTTAGCAGTTTGAAACAGGAAGAATATAGAAAGAATCAGAGTGAGTGAGATGGTGAAAGAGTTTATTGAGTCGGGTAAGCTCCTAGGTCTAGAAGGGAATGATCTCCATGAGTATGTTGAAAGGAAAGAGAGGGAAAAGTATGCGAGAGATGAGAGAGCAGCTGAGAGAGAGATGCAGCAACAGGAAAGAGAGAAAGAACGCATGCATGAGCAGGAAGAGAGAAAGAAAGAGCGTATGCATGAGTTGGAAATCGCTCGGTTAAGACAAAGCACTCTTAACAGTCAGTCAGGCCAGAACGAAAACGAAACTAATAGGTTAGGTATGAGTGCAGTGTTGAAATTAGTACCAAAGTTTAATGAGGAAGATGTTACGACATATTTCATGTGTTTTGAGAAGTTAATGGAACGAGTAGGTTCTCCTAAAGAAACGTGGACTTTATATTTGCAGTCAGTTTTGAGTGGTAGGGCGCTTACTGTGTATAGTTGCATGTCTAAGGAGGAATGTGATAATTATGATATCGTGAAAAAAACTGTTCTTAGCACGTACAGGCTAGTACCGGAGGCGTACCGTAAGAAATTTAGGAATTTGAGAAAGGATGAAAATATTACGTATGTAGAATACGGTAAGAAGTTAGAAAGGCTGTTTTTTGATTGGTTAACTTCTGCTAAAGTTGAGTATTTTGATAGTTTGAAGAACTTAGTGTTGTTAGAAAACTTCAAAGATAATGTATCCCCTGAGATTAAACTTTATATAGAAGATAGGCGAGAAGTATCTTCTGCAGGAGCAACTAGGCTAGCTGACGAATATAGTCTAACTCATAATTTGAGTGTTAGTAAGAAATGAAATGATCCTTCGTCTGGTAGAGTACAAAGCAGTAAAGGTTTCAGTCCTAGTAATAGCAATGCGAGTAGAAGTGACTATTCCTGTTATACATGCGGAAAATCTGGTCATACGTCTAAGGTTTGTAAGAGTAAAGTGGCATCTAGTGGCTCAGAATTAACTTGTTTCCGATGTAATGGGAAAGGGCATTTAGCGAGAAATTGTGCAGCAGAAAGGAAGGACGGTAAGAAACCAGCATCTCTAGTTAACCTTCCGTCAAGTAGGGATGATGTGATGAGAGAAACTAGGAAAGTTTTTGGTGAATTTCTGTTGGAAGGCGTAGTTTCCTCTCTTGGGAGAGTAGATTTGAGAGAAGTAGTCTTGCTTCGAGACACAGGGGCTGCTGTCTCATTAATTCGGAAAGTGTGTGTGCCGAACAGGGCAGAATTCAATATGGAAGAGAAAGTTATGTTAGGTGGATTTCCTAACACTTGTGTTCTTTGTCCTTTGTTGAAGTTGAATTTAGAAAGTCAGGTAGTGTCAGGAGAAGTAAAACTTGCAGTTGTGGACATTTTGCCCGTCGAAGGCGTTAACATTATTGTCGGTAACGACTTAGCTTTATCCAAGAATGTGAATCGTGTTGTGAGGAATATTCCAGTGCCTGAAATGGTAGTAACTAGGTCGGGTTTAGATACAGACGTAGACTACGGTCATAATTTGTTTGTGGATTCGAACGAGAGTGAGTTCGTGGATTCAAACGTGAGTAAGTTCGTGGATTTGAACGAGTGTGATAGAGGTAGCGAGGTTGATCTTGGCATGAGTGTGGCTGAGAGACCTAACTCTATCGTGGACAGTAATAGCCAAACAGAAGGTGTAGCTATCGGAAGTAACGTAGTAAATGTACAGGTATCTAGTCCTAGTTACGTTGATGAATTAGGCTCTAACGTTTTGGATAAGGATGAGCTAGTCAAGTTGCAGAGAGAGGATGAGACACTAACCTGAATTTTTTAATGTGAGCTGGATGATGATCTCGATGATGTGTGTAAGGAAACTTTTCGTGTAAAGGACGAAGTTTTGTGTCATGTTTGTCCCAAGTCAGGTAGTAAAGGGGGAATCACAGAAAAATTCATAGTTTCTAGGAAGCTTCATGAATTAATTTTGAAGTTAGTACATGATGAGAAAGGAGATTTAGGAGTAAATAAAACTTTCAAGTGTATTAGTAGGGCATACTTTTGGCCTAAGATGAAAAATGACGTGAAGAGGTATGCTTTAAGCTATCATGAATATCAAATTGCCGGGAAACTGATTCAAGTAATTCCTAGAGTTCAGATGTGTAATATTCCTTCAGTAGGCGAATCTTTAGAGAATGAATTTATAGATATGTTCGTACCTTTGTCTAGAAGTAAGGGTAGAGATGATTGCATAACTAATCATGAGTATTATAAAAAACAATCTAAGAGATGTTTGGCAGCTAGCTGAGGAGAACGGAAGCGCTTGGCACTTAGCGAAAGAAAGCCCGAACGGAAGTCAAGGGGGAACTGAAGGAAGACATGATCTTAGAGCAAACAAGAGAAGTTTGTGTGTAAGAGATAAAGGTTTAGTACTAGTCCAGAAAGAAGGTTCCTCTTTATCTCATAATTTTGAAGGTCCTTTTTCTGTTTTAGAGAAGAGGGGTAAGAGTAGAGCAAAGGCAATGAATGTAAATTTGCTTCAGAATTATAAACAACGCCCCGTGCCGTGGCCTCCGCCCGTGTAACAGTGTTACTTAGTGAGATTAGTTTTGAGAAAAACACAAGAGGTGTTTTGTATTTATAAGTTTTAATCAGAGTTCAGAAAACGGAAAAAGTAAGAGAGAAGGATAATATTATAGTTAGTAGTCTAGAGATTTTTCTCGGAATGAGTAGCCTAATAACCGTTTTCTATTTTGGCACGAGTGGTTGAGTGAATGAAGAAGTATTAAAGCTTTATGCAGAATTGTTTCCCTGCTGTTTAATTCTTGCTCTTTTTTAGAAAAAAAATAAAATCAGTTGATTTCATTTTTTTTCTCTTTTGTGGGGGCATGTGATAATAATTGCTTCATAGCAAAGGAAGTTAAAAGGAAAGGAGAACGCATTTTCGAGAAGTTCGGCAGTAAGGAAGCTTTCGCGCCCGTGTTGGAGGTGCCTGTTCTGGAATCGTCGGGCATGTTGTGGAGCGCAAACACGCGCCAATGTGTCGGAGAAATGCTGCGTTTTCTGATGCAATACCTCGTCTAGATTCATCTAGGGAGTCCTAGTAAACTCGGGAGTCTGTGACGCTCGCCGTAGGCCCTGCCCCCAGAATGCCGTATAAATACAATGGAGGAAGTAGCAGCAGGAGGAGGAGATATAGAGAGATCGTAAAAGAGAGACTCCAGTTAGTCAAAGAGAGATATCCTCAGTAAGAGCCACAGATCAGATTATCAGTGAGAGATCAGCAGCAGCAGAGATCATCCGTGAGAGATAAGAGAGAAAGGAACCGACGAAGGATCATCAGAAGAGTTGTTCGAGAGTTGGTTGGATATTGGTCTAGTCGTCTTCAGGAGTGGACGAATTATTGTGTGTTATCGCGACGTCGAGCAGACTTCAGAGAAGAAAAGGTCCTGCTAGAGGTTTTGGTGAGTTCCTGCCTAACAAGTAGACTATTTTCTGCAATACGGAGTCAAGAGGACGTCTGCATTCACCGTTTTCCTTTTGAGAAGCCATCTCCTCGAATTGCCAAATTGACTAGCAAGTATTTGAATTGCCTCACTGTTCCCCCAGTACATGCAGTGTAAGATTCTATCTTTTTATGTGAATAGGAGATACCATTCTGCATTTACCTATGTTAGTAAGCTTGTAAATAAACCTTTGTTGTTAGTGTTTCTTTCTATATTCGTATCCCCAGTTTCAACTGTTGGTGTTGAATTTTTTTTTTTTTATTATTATTTCATATCGAACCTGAAGTGGACCTCTCTCAGAGGCCGTAACATTGTGTCGACCCTTGCCAGGATATTTTGACACCGTAACACTGGATTGTTTCGATAGAGTAATTGAGTTTGTTGTGCTTGTGTCCATCTGAAGTTGTTGAGCTTGAGTGTTTCTGGTGTTTGTTTGTGTTGTTGATTTGTTGTGTAGTCTCGATGTTGGTTGGCATTTGTGTTAGAATTGTGGTGAAGTTTTGGAGTTTGTTTGTGTAGTGATTTGTCGTGTTCTTTTGAGTAGTTGTGTGGTTTTGGTGCTTGTTTGGTTTTTTGGTGTATGATATTCAGCAGTTGTTGTGTCTCAGTGGACAGTACAGCATCTCGCCCTGATTGTGTCAAGTTTCCTGATAAGTAAATGTGTTTAAGATTGTGTTTTTTGCCTTGCTAAACTAAGTGTCCTGTTAGTAATTAAAGTAATGTAAAAGGGTAATGAATGGCGGGGGAAATTTGTATGCCAGGAGTGGTAAACGTAATGTGAGGAGGTCTTGCTCGCTTTTGTTTTTTTTAGCTTGTGATTCCGCCACAGCCTCAACTGCATTTATTTTCATCATTCTACTACCATTCAGCCCTTTGGTATAAACCCACAAAACTGTCCAACGCCAACTTGAAACCTTGTTGGTTCACCTTATCAGCACAAAAACGTTACAGATTATAGGTTTGTATTAAAATACTACATCAAAAGAATTAAAAGCAGCAATAGTGAAAGAAAAACACTTGGCAACAGTTGTGGTGAGTCATCATTTACCCATTTTTCGTTATCACTAGTTATAACTAAATGCCAGCATAATAACACAATGTGGCTCATACTTACTTTGTTAGCTCCTCAAGCTTCAAGATCCTCAGAATATTGGGAATGAAGATTTTAGTCTTATGACAACCGTCTTCACAGACATCAGAGAAGTCTATTTGCTTGTATCCACTCCAGTCTTCACTGTAATATCAAATACAATTGATAAATATTCCGCTGAAGGTACCTCCAAGCTACATTATCTGAAAAGATTATTTCTCTTCACGTACCTCAGTCATTGTTAACCTATCAAGAAACCTCTTTGAATTTTATGTTTTAATTGTATTTTTTAGTGACAGCTAAAACTAACAGGCAGAGTACTACTTCATCACAGCATCAATATCCCATTCACTCCTAATCCTCATAAATTATCTATACTCTTGCTTAAAATGGACACCCTGCTATTAGTGTACTTCCCTTACACTTCATCACAAAATATCAGTGTTTACCACAGCTTTCTCACTGCAATATTGCTCAAAATTTGGAACAATACTTTACTCGTACAAAGACTGAACATCATTGTATGCTTAATAGATGTAAAGCTAATATCTGTAAGAAAGGTCAGTACCCTAAATGGAGATACGTACTGTACTGTGAATATGCTTTATGGCACTACAAACTTCAAGATCCTCAGGATATTGTTTTAGTATAGAAGTAGCACTTCCATTAGTAAATTAAATCACCTTCAGCATTTATACCACAATACTCTGTACACTGTATTTAACAACTGCAGTAAAGGACAGAAATTCATCATGCTTATATCTGCAGTTTTAACTGATATAAAAAAAAATTCTGAAAGCTAATTTTCAATTATGATATCAAGTAAAAGCTAATTACCTCATTAAAAAAAATGTATAGTACTTAATTCACTATTGGCATGCGACTGAAGTTATAAAGCATTGCTGCAGTTTATAATGACTGGAAATTAATTTAAAAAATAATTTAGTTGTGTGACTATTTAGATTAGTTTCTATCAAGTATGAATAAAATGTGTGTGGGGTGTGGGGGGGGGGGGCGGGTGTCGATGGGGTGTGATCCAAGGAAGTTCCTGGTCAGGCCAGGGTAATTTATCCTATATAAAGTTAGGTGCGGTAAGTCTGGTTAGGTGGTTTTCTTTCCAAAATGCCTAATACAGTTAAGCAACAGCCTAGGCCGTGCCATTTGACTTCGAGGGTAGGGAGCAAAGTAGTCTTGGTCAGATAAGGGCAGATCATCTGAGGCGTGGTTAGGTTGCTTCTCTCTGAAATGCCTGCTACAATAAATGGGTAACTGAAACCATACCACAGGACTGGACGTAAATCATGGATCAGTGGGTGTGCAAGTTTGTATTTTCAAATCTCTGTGGGCAGGGATCAAGGGTACACGTGGAAATTCCTAACCAAAAACTCCAAAAAATTGAGTTTTTCATACCAATAAAGATAATGGAACCAGTTTACATTCTACAATTCGGGGGCCACTTTGGGTTAATGGAGTTTTTAGGTGAGAGTACATTTCAGATATGTACATGTTTCTGTTGTTTGAATCCATGGTATACGTTCTTTTTTGGCTTCAAGGATGCAGATGGGGGTTAAATGCCCAATAATCTGATGCTTACTGAAATGCTACAAATATGGCCTTGTCCTAGTTTCCCCATATTTTCCCTCATATAAATTTTCCACTTTTCTAATAGAATCCATCATTGTAGAATTTAAAGGAGTTCCAGTAGCTTTATTGCTATTACAGATTTGTTTATGTATAAATATATATGTATATATATATATATATATATATATATATATATATATATATATATATATATATATATATATATATATATATATATATATATATATATATATATATTATATATATATATATATATATATATATATATATATATATATTTATAAATCTGTGTGTAACATACACACAAGGTACATATGTATCAATATTTATAAATGTATGTATCCATTTGTACACAGTATAACTATTTACCGAAACGACCGAAAAGACCCACGAAACAACCAAAACGACCCTAGATATGTTTTTTTTAATCATTGTAAACTTGTTTAATTACTGTGTATTAACAGATTAAACAATATTAGTTAAGTTATTGCCCACCTAATTAGTAACGCATAAGATAAGTGGGCGGAGAGATGGCATTACCATGGAGGAACTTTAGGGACAAGAGCCCGTGCTGGCATAAAACTAGCTAAATCTAAAGCAACAACAGGACCAAAGAAGAGTGGATGTCCTTTTGTACTGACACGCTCTACAGCTGGATATTTATACACTGTAGTTGTGACAAAAAGTTCTCCAAGACTGAAGGTTCTGTCTATACCGAGCACGCTCCTAGAAGGTTCACAGCGAAAACGTTTGTTGTCAGCAATTTGTTGTTGGGTGTACATCATGACAGAAGGAATTTTATTTTTCCCATCTATCACTCACTGTAGAAAGGCATGAAAGTGCACGAAATTATCTATTTGCTGATTATGATCAGCAAAGTTACTAGAATTACCTGGCCGCTCTCTTTTTCATTCGGCACTTCACATTGTGTATTTGTTAATTGGAGCACTGAGAGGGCTGTTTTCCATGATCACTTTGGCATATACTGAACGCAGCTGGTCTGTTTTAACTGTTTCTCCAAAGTGTTCTAAGACAGTCGCTGGAGTTTGCACATACACAACACCACAGACCTTTGAATTCCCATGTGCTGGCCGACTGGACATAGGAAAAGTTCCTAAATATTTAACAGCAATATAGGGCTGAATTGCCGAGTTCGGATTCAGACAATGCATTATTGATTTATTTATCAAAAACGTTAATAATTCGGTGGGCAATAAGTAACTAAATTTGGGCCAGTCAAAAATAACTAAATTTGGGCCAGACAGAAATTGTTTTAACTATTAATACACAGTAATCAAACAAGTTTACAATAATAAAACAAACATATCTAAGGCCGTTTCGGTTGTTTTGGTCGTTTCGGTAAATAGTGAGACCCATGTGTACATAACCACACAGTAGCATTGTTGTTGTTGTTGTACAATTGTTGAAATAATCATTAACTAGGCAAATGTATGCTACTAGGTATTAGGCTAATAATTTATTGAAAGAAAACTACCTATGCTCTATTGTTCACATACATTGTGGGGGGCATGTGACGAGGTGCCCCCTCCCCCCTTACGTCCACCACTGACCCTATAATAAATTTTGTTGGGAGGCTGGTTAGGTTATTTGTAAACAATACAATACACTAGGGTACGGACCAGCAGAGCCGCCCAGGTTAGATTTGGTTAGGAGTGGTTGGTTAGGACATTTGGAAACAACACAATAGGCACACTAAGGTATGGACCAGGTACCATAGGTTAGATTTGGTTAGGGGAAGTTAGTTAGTTTATTTGCAAAAGAAACAGACATCAAAAGTATTCAGAGCAACTATTACAATAAGGGAAAATTATATTTTAAAGTCCAAAATGCGAAAATTCTTTCCTATAGCAAAACTATATACCATATTAGTATTGGCTAAATCCTGATGGGGGTTGTAGATAACCGAAGAGCACAGCTCCAAATGTGGGTCCCGTTGGCTAACACTTGAACTTACTTAAGAGAGAATGAAGACAGGCTAAACATGTAGTCAGGCCTTCCACTGACAGCCATTGCACCCATTGAATGCAGGAACGGGAAAGCCGGACACTGTACTTGCAAGTTAGGGACAACACTGATTTATTATCCGGCCAACTAATCAAAGATTTGCCCATTCTTATCTCATTAGCCTTTACTGGCCCTAACTAATAAATTTTGGCATCAACTTACCAGCGGTATTCTTAGCCATCCTTTCACGTAACTAAAGGGAATCAATTTCACCTAGTCTACCTCACCCCGAACCCTCCCTATAGACATGTTTTCAACTTCATTTTCTTTGTAGAAACGACCTTGCGACATTCTTCTTTGAAGTCACAACATCTTTGAACGAATGAACGTGTCTTACCTTAACCTTAAGAGTTGACAATGAATAGCGGTCAAACAGAGTCGGACGGTGACAGACACGGGGCTGCGTATATAATCGTCCTCGATCTCTAGACTCCTACCGGCTACCGCTTTCCGAACCCATCCAATTTTCCAAATTCCAATGGGTCCTGGACTCCTGGACTGTTCCAACAATAAATATTTCTGCCGACTGCCGAAGCCAGCGTTGCCACGCCACAACAGTCTTTTCCCCTACAACACAGGTGATTTTCCCCTCTACTTTCTCCTACGAACCGCATGTATTAATAGGATAAATGAAAATGAAGTGTTACAATCTAGTTTCAATACCTATTGAAAATAAACTGTTCGAATTTTACGGACAGAAAATTGAACTCAGTTAAAGAAAATATGTATGCAAATGTAATTCATTTATAGCAAATGTAAATAAATGGTTAATTATCTCATTACAAAAATATTGATTCAGCACTAAGAATTATTCGCATAACTTTCTGTACTCTATAGATGAAAACTTATACTTTACAAGATAATTATAAACATGTAGATGTACACAATTTTCTATTGTTTCATTGTAAAATTCATGGGTGTAACGACACTGTTGCGTTTAATCAACGAGAAAGGAAAAAGGGACTGAACTCAAGTAACGTGTGAAAATGCATTTCTAAGATAAAAATGTTAATGCATTTATAGTAAACGTGAATAAATGCCAGATTACTCTATTACAAAAAAGCATCCATGTAATAAAAAAAAAATCTTTAATCCCTGAAAATTTTATTAGTTTTACTGTCTGTGTATTTTTCAAAGTTCCTTCACCTTGCAAGGCAATCAAAAGAAAGAGTTTTTCTAGCTACCATTGTAACAACATTCAATTCTGCTTTAATCCTACAGTAATCCGTTTATCCAACAAACGTAGTTATTAGCTGATTGGCAGTCACTCCTGAAGCATGCGAAAAGCTCATTTCGTATGACCGATGAGTTCTGATTTTCTCGCCGCCAATTTCTTGTCACATACTTTGCAAGGAGCTTTCCTGTCATGTTTTCCATCCTAAAGCCCACATCCCTTTTTCACATTCTTTCCTCTATCTTTGGGCACAGTAAACTTTTTCAGTTACTTTAGGTATAATTACAGAATTCCCAAAACAACGTCTATGTGCCTAACAATTACTTTGAGCTCTATAGATAGATTTATTGATTTGCTTCATGACTGAAACGGTAAAATTACGAATTTATTGCGTACAGGAAGATTTCTTCTTCATAGAATATTTTCTATCCCTAATTATCACAGAGCAGAGAGGATATATTTGGATAGGGAATTAATAAAAGAAATCAAGTAACTGAAATATATGACAGATAATGTAATGAAGGAAACAGAAAATGGGAAGAGACTAAAATTAATTACGCTGTAGTTACTGTAGTAGCTACCATTCGTCAATTGAATACCATGGCCATGATTCTCATCTTTAAATCTTGCGTAAGTGAAAGTAAACATTTTAATTTGACAAACTCCTCACAGCCATCCGGTTGATGTGAATTAACAACACAAGAGGATTTGATTCAAGTCTCGCTAAACCCAAACACCTCTTCCATTTCGAACTTCACTCATCCCGGTTCGATTGCTGCCCATTCCTCTTCATGTGCCCATTCCTTTTCCACCACAGCTCTATGTTCAGTGAAGTTCAGCTTCAATCTTTACTTTGCGGCTGGTTGGGGGATATCAACATCAGAAAAGTGATAGGACAACTAAGTAAAAAAAAAAAAAAAATCTGTATTTCGCGAGTTGTGAATACTGCAATAGAGAGGCACACAATCACGTGCTTATATATATATATAATATATATATATATATATATATATATATATATATATATATATATATATATAATAAGCACGTGATTGTGTGCCTCTCTATGCAGTATAAAAAAAAAATCACGTGCTATAATATATATATATATATAATATATATATATATAATATATATATATATATATATATATATATAAGCACGTGATTTGTGTGCCTCTCTATTGCTATATATATATATATATATATATATATATATATATATATATATATATATATATATATATATATATGTGTGTGTTTGTGTGTGTACATAGATATTATATATTATATTATATATATATATTATATATATTATTATATTATTATATTAATATATATAGATATTATATACTAAAACCGTTTTGTTGTGTTGGAATGCACACTGGAAATCCCGGAGGCTTCGAATAATTCCGAGGGCTTCTGGGATTTCCGAAGGCTTTTGGGAATTCTGAAGGATTCTGGGAATTCCGAAGGCTTCTGGGATTTCCGAAGGCTTTTGGGAATTCTGAAGGATTCTGGGAATTCCGAAGGCTTCTGGGATTTCCGAACTCTTTTGGGAATTCTGGAGGTTTCTGGGAATTCCGAAGGCTTCTGGGATTTCCGAACTCTTTTGGGAATTCTGGAGGTTTCTCGGGAATTCCGAAGGCTTCTGGGATTTCCGAACTCTTTTGGGAATTCAATTTGGAGGTTTCTGGGAATTCCGGAAGCTTCTGGAGCTTATCCCCCATTCCCTTTCCCCTTCCCCTTCCTTTCCCCTCCCCCGTAAAAGGGGCTGGTGCTGCACGAAGTCTTTGTAACTAATGTGGTATATAAATTATGGAATTATTACGTCTTTCTGTGCTGTTTGTTTGCTGAAGAGTTTCAAATCGTCATTTATTCCTTATGATTTCTCGTACTTAATCGTTATTTCCTGGAAGAAACATACGAGAACGTTTATTTATATAATAAATATCAATATATATATATATATTATATATATATATATATATATATATATATATATATATATAAACATATATACACACACACATAACACACACACACACACACACACACACACATATATATATATATCTATCTATATATATATATATATATATATATATATATATATAACATATATATACTATATAAATTTTACATATACTCTGAATCGTAAGTCGAAGGAAATTTCAGTAAAATGCTGTTTTAAATATTAAATTCATTTTGTATATTTTTCTTAATCCGTTATCGACAGTTGGTTTCCAAGCATCATCAAGGGCGACATCACATAGCATGTCTGTAACTTGTTCTTCCTTTTATTTATAGGTCAAAATACCACTTCCTGTCACAGTTTACCACTTAAGGTTACAGCCTGTATGTTATACGTATTACTTCCTCTGATTCTATTTTTTTTATCTTTCGCTGAGCACGCTTATATTCCAATGCAATGATTTTGCTTTGCAGAGCAAATGCCTTGTGTACATGGCATCTTGAGTGATTCCATACAGCCCACAGAGCGTCAGTGCCCATCTGCCCCCTCATTGAACCTACGGCATTAAGGAGAAATAGCTTTTCAACAGGATTTTTTAAGATGAATTTTATCTGCTTATTTGCTACTTTATATTTTCTTGCTATTCTAAACACCCTGATACCCTGGTTGAGGTTCAGATATAAATAGAAATGAATAATGATTTTGAAACCCATCTGAGTATTTCTTCACGTGTGCACGAAAGAGAGAGAGAGAGAGAGAGAGAGAGAGAGAGAGAGAGAGAGAGAGAGAGAGAGAGAGAGAGAGAGAGAGAGAATCTTTGATATTTCATTTTTATGATCTAACTAATTCACGCCAGGAGACATATTAAACATGAAATATCTCATATAGGTTACCTTTTCATCAAATATTTTAAACAATATTAAATCCAACATAAGGTTCAAAGCTATTTTAATCTAAATTCTCATTAAAATATGAAAAGAATACTTGAAAGTACATTCAAAGTAAAATATCATTGCTTCATACCAAATGGCAACACCGCCCCTAGCTTTAGGAAGGGGAGAGCCATTTAAAATTCGTTGAATCAAATAATTCAGTCAGTTTGAATGAATACCTATAAACTCACCCTTCTCGGCAAACGAATGGTTTAAATCACCCCGTCAACACCCCACCCCACCATTCATTTGTGCGTGAGACAGTGGACATCTTCTGAACCGCATCAGGGCATTTAAATCGCGGCTGGGGTTCACTGTAACGGGGCTCTTGATTAGCGGGAGTCTTAAGTGCCGTCTTTATGTGTTTGAGACGCGAAGAAGTAAAGCATCATCTCTCGTCTCTATTATGCGGAAATTTATTTGCATTTCATTACATATATATTTTCCTAGCAACACAGGATATTAGACGTTCATCACTATTTATCGGTAGATTGAGTTAATTTAGAAAAATGACTACTTTTTATTTTTATTTTTTGTTTAACATTCAACTTTGTATAATATTACTTCTCATCCTTTACTTTCCTTAGCATAAAAGTCGGGTCGAGTCACGTGACTGGAATTGCGGCCACGCTTAGAAAATTTTTCCCACATCTCTTTGGAATTCTTTTGTCGTGTAAGTATGGGTACTATAACTGAAAATGCCTTTCTTTTTTGTGATTATTAATTCTGTCTAGAATGCATTGCTTTAAATAAACATGTTAATGAAAACCACACTATGTGTTAATTCCATTCCACGGTCACTCACATAATGGTGTACCTCTGGCAAGAGGTTCATGACGGATATTGGGACTTGAAAAACATTGGATATTATCTGCATTAAAGGCCGAATGCCGGTGCCAACCAGACACCCAGCTTTACCTGATAGCCGACAATTGCTGCTTCATAAAATAATACATATATTGAAGCCTTACTTTCCCCCTACAGGGAAGAAATATTATGTGGGGGTTAAGAGCCTCCAACCTTCCAGAAGACCTTATTCAGCGCCGTCGCTGCTTCCTGGACGTGACAACCCCTTCTCCAAGGGCCTCCAGCAGCCGCCCATTTAATTGTAGGGCCCATGTATGTACATCATACATCGGGCATACAGATTTTAACCCCGCTGCCAACTGCATGGTGGAAAACCCCACTGAAGACTCAAGTCAGCACTCATCAACAGGTGCAACGGACCTGACACCTGGTCTCTGCCAGCCTAAGAAAAAATGCACAACCCAACAAGATGTCAGTAGCCAAGACAAATAGTTGGAAAGAACAAAAAAAAAACTCGTCAGGAGATTCCAACCATATACTCAGATATGCACAAGACTCCAAAAGACCATTTATTCCAAACCAACTGAGGACATGCCTCTTTCTTTTCATTCGAAACAATGCCCATAGACCTCCCATTACCCCGTCATACGGTGGCCCATACTCCGCTGAGAAAACAATTGCCAATTTTCTTTCGGTGAGAAGCGAGGTGTCCATTAAAAAATCAATATATGGAAAATATCACATTCTGCCTTGACATCAATCCAGTTAGAGCAGATAAAAAAATCTATTAATAAAAATATGTAATCATGTCTTAGTGTTTGAGTATTTTAATAGGCCTCTAGAATTACTTATCAGTTATATCCTATGTCAGTTTAATTAGAAGTCATCGGAAATAAAAAATAAAGCTATAAAAGTTGAATAAGAAATATCCACCATAATAAAGAATAGAAAACAAGGATACTGATCAAGGTTACTCTAAATTACCTATTGAAGCTAAGACTGAAAAAGAAGGTTTAAAATATAAAATATAAAATATAAAATATAAAATATAAAATATAAAATATAAAATATAAAATATAAAATTAAATGGCGATCAATCGAGTAATGCAAAATTGAGAAATTCCTGAGATCATTTATTTAAATAACTCAAGACGGACAGATACACAGAGAGATAGATACATACATGAGAGAGAGAGAGAGAGAGAGAGAGAGAGAGAGAGAGAGAGAGAGAGAGAGAGAGCGAAAGGTCAAAGAATTCTTTGATCTTTTGATCTTACCAATTTCCTTTTCTCGTATCCATTGGAAAAGGAAATAAATCTTCCAGGCCTTTTCCGAAAACCCATTTACCGATAAAAGATGAAACAAATATTGGGAAAGTCCTAATAATTTGATAGTTTCAACGCAGAGAAGATGTATATATATATATATATATATATGCATATATATATATATATATATAGTATATATATATATATATATATATATATATATATATATATATATATATATATATATATATATATATATATATATATATATATATATATATATATATATATATATATATATATATATATATATATAATTGTATCGGGTAAAAATGACCAGTGATTCTACATACACACACACACACACACACACACACACACACACACACACACACACACACACACATATATATTATATATTTATATATATATATATATATATATATATATATATATAATATATATATATATATATATATATATATATATATATATATATATATATATATATATATATATATATATATATATATATAATATAATTATCATTCCAGATATTTCCCAGTATCCCACTGGACATCAAACAATAATATTTCATGATCTACAGTAAACTGTTAGTTATCAAATGAAATTTAGTGAACTCTCAATACCAGCTAAACAGGTGCCTTACATTTTATGTAGCCTATATTCTAGCTGCCACCACAACATTGTTAAAAAAAATGATCTCAAACATCCAATATAAAACATAATTATTTGCAAACGCAAAATACATAGAAAATTCTGTTCGTTAAAATGAGCTTATAATATGCGAAACTAAAGCACAATATTTACTTCGAAGGATATACTTAAACTTTCACCCTTTTTTCCACCTGAAATAGATTGCAGAATTAGAAGCGTATCCAGTGATCGGATATTTTAGGCTCATGCAGACTGCGTGAGACAGGTCTATCAGAAGGCAAACAAGCGTGCGGTTGTTTTGTGTGTACTGATGCACTGAGTTGAGGAATACAGGAAGCTGGGTCTTCGCCAAGTGTGAAATACATGGTATAGAACCTCGGCTATTCATTACTGTGAACTCTGCCCCCATCGGCAACCGCTGCCTTCCCTTCGCTTCCCACCGATCCAACGCTCAAGGTTTTCAAGAATAATGAGGCGAAGGCCAACCTACGATCTTTCCGTGACACCACCATATATTTCCTCACTCGACGCCTTCGATATATCCCCGTTCCAAAGATAAACGCTCTAACACTAACGTCAAGAGTATCTTTGGTTATTTGCGCTTTATTCGGTTAAGCTCACATTTTTTTGTGTTAGCTTATGTTTCCATTCTTTAAGAGAATATTTGGTTTTTCTCATACAAGAGGTTTAATTGTGTGGTTAACCCACAGGGCATTTCAGTTAAAACATATTCTCCCTTCTTTGGAATTTTTCCTTAGACATACAAAGTAAAACCTTTATTTTCTTTTTAACAAACGAATACTGAAGAAAATCTTATAACGATTTCATAGATCTGATGGTTTTTTTTTTTTTATTGGACAATGAAAATATTAACCAAACAGTAGAAAACACTAAGAGATAAATGTAGCTGTTTGTAAAATATTTTAAATTGTAAACTAGATAACGATACATTTTTTTCTTAGTCATGTGAGCACTACACAGAATCTACTATTGTTTTAAAGAACCTCTAATGAAGACTACGAATGATGATTGTTGTTAACAGTTTTCTTCTAGGATTGAAAACCTGGGAAAAAATCTTGTAATGTGAAGTTTATTGTTAAATAAACAACTCTACTGAGTAAAAAAAACGTTGATTATCCGTTTTTCCATTTATACTAGGAGATAGGAAATGAATGTTCCTGTATATCTATTAAATTCTAAAAGAACAGCGTCTACTTCGTATTTACAGGAGAATGAGATATGTAAGTGCCTTCTTCCGTACAAGTATATGCTCACATTCCACCCGTTAGGAGACAGGAGATTGATGAACCATATGCTGTCAATGAAGGTACTCTGCACTGTAAACGACCCAACCTAGAGGACCTCAAGAAACTCGGGTACTCTCATACTTTTCTTGATTTGTTGAAAAGATGCGCCTGCTATTACTCGGCAGAAATCCATGATAAACCGAGCTCAACCATTCTATTTAACAACATGAAATAATGCAAATCATAAAAGTCATTTGAAGTACTAGAATTCTGAATCCTGTTCCATATGATTGCCACCTTATATCTCAAGGCTTCCTGTGTTCAAGAATCTGAACCTACCTCACGCACTGCCGATGAAAACATATCCCTCACCACCCTTAAGAATCGTATACAAGTGGCAATAGATTTACAAAATTTACGCAGCTAAGAATGCCCAAACCACACTACCTGTTATGAGATTATAACCCCCAGGAAAAACTGAAAGAGTTTGCAAGCTACTTGAGCGATGTATCACGGAAATACGAAACCTGTGTTTTCCAGTGAACTCGATAACGGAATTCTCTTATCCACAGAAAGAGACTCAGTTGATTGCTCGTGAAAGCTAAGCATCAAAGAATGACCATCTTTAATCAGTGTCTTAATCTTCGATTGGCCATTTTGAACAGTTCTTACGAATTAAAGTGTTTCTCTGACTAAATTTCCAATTCTAAAGCTTTTTCATAATAGGAAATAAGAAAGAAATTGCGCATAATCGTAGATATCGCTGACCATAGGCTTAGAAAAATGTAGCAGCATGCTCATTATTAAAATACGCTGAAGAAATATATTGCTAAGATGTTTAGAGATTAACAAGATATTTCTAGAAGTTATCCATGAACGAAAAAAGTTAAAAAATAATCGTGATGAAGCCTTACAGTGAATAGTGGCTTGCTACAGGGTACTGTTACATCGCCTTTCTTATTAACCCTACTTATGGATGGTATAAAGCCAAAAGTGGTTGGATATGGATAGACTATTTAAATAGGAGTACCGAAAGAATAGAGAGTAGAGGTGATGCTGATTTGACTCGCAAAAAACCACAAGATTTACAAATCATGCTTTTCTTTTCACCAAACGATTGCAGTTTGCTACGTTTCATTTTACTGAATATTTCTGGAACGATGCCAAATTTTATTATATATATATATATATATATATATATATATATATATATATATATATATATATATATATATATATATTTGTGTGTGTGTGTGTGAGTGTTTGTGTGTGTGTGTGTGTGTGTGTGTTATATGAAAAAATATGTAAGAATTAGACAACCAAATTGATGTTAGCTAAAATTCATAAAAGATATTAGTCGCTAAATAACTGGACGACTGCATCCCAAATTCTTCAATGGAGTATGACGTTAAGAAGAAGAAAAGAATATTAGCATAAATATTGGGGAACAATAAGAAGCATAATCAAAGTAACAGATCTGGAAATAGCAACAACAAGTTTAATTGGACGGAAATAGCAACAGCATGTTAATTGACGATGCAAACCCCAGACGCCTCTGCCAACACTGGGGCTCGCCAGTATAGTCCAAGGTTCAGTTATCACTTCAACATTTACAACACTGGTATTGGTTTCCAAAGCACCCTGGGAATTTCCATTCGTGTTATAGAGGGCATTAAAGGAACTGGATTGGGAAACGTGTGAATTGTATTTGCTCTACCCCAGCCGAACACCGCCCCCCCCAAACCCCCCCACCCCCCCACCCCCCCCACTCTCTCTCTCGTCTCTCCTCTCTCTCTCTCTCTCTCTCTCTCTCTCTCTTTCTGTATACATGTATATATTTAGTATGGCAGGATAGGAATTTTTTTTTCTTTACTACATACCGAGGTTCTTTGTTAATTCAGTGATGCAGAGAAAAGTCATTCACATTGGCAATCATCACTTAAAATTAATAATCGTTGAATGCAACGATATTTGTTGGCGAAGGAAATTCTTTCAGTGAAAATAATGAAATAATTAGGAAACGGGTGAACTCTGCGGTGGAAGGTTGAAACCGACATTCTTCGGAAACTCGAATTTCGCCAGTTTTCAAGTCAATTGTACTAAGTTTCCAGCACAAGAATGAATGAAAACGGATATGTGAAATGCACAACGTTTCGGCTTTGGAAACCGTGGGAGCGAATCTCATACCAAAATCAAGCTCACACTTGAGAAACACCAAAGTAAATTAAAACGAAAAGATGATCCCAAAGTCATTAATTATATTATAGTATAATTAGAGAGGACGAGACCGAAAAAGGATGAATATGACTAAGATCAAATTATTGTCCACATGAACGTTGATAATAACAAAAATGGGACAAAAACAAGAATAGGAAAGTAAGAAATGAAAAAAAATTCTCTTCCCATTTCAAAATCATCTTCCTGCATTAGTAATAGATGGTCAACTAAATAATAAAGTGAGAACTAAGACAGCCGCATATCCCAACCGTCAAGGTTCCAAAAGTGGCTTCCATTTGAGCACCCGGAAGTGTCGGCATTTGCATAATCTACGAAGCAAAACAGGGAGCTGAGGCAATAAGTCGGGTAATCTAATTATTTTCACTTATCTTCCTCCTCCTCTTCCACGATTCCTACATTTCAACACTTACACCCCGTGGTTTTCTTTATTTGGTTATATCTGGAATGTACTGAGGTTACTATACTCACTAGCTAATAGAGATAATGATCTCTCTCTATCTCTCTCTTGTGAATATTACACATAAACGTACAGGCCAATGCTGTGCTTGTATCTAGAGGAACAAAAACATTTATTGTTTGATTTACCTCTTAATTTTCTGATCAGGAATGAATCCCCGCTGGGAGACCGTTTAGAACATTATACAAATTGCAGTACCAGGTAGAAGACTCTTCAACAATGAGTTGCCCACTACATCACACATACAGCACCCTTTCCTTCAGTCACAATGTATTTCATGCACTAATCTTTTATGGTCCCTATATAATAGGGGCCTTGTGTTCTAACAAATTCCTTGAACTATTCTATAAACCTCTTTTCATATCACTACTCTTCATTCTAGCAAAACATGTGAATGTTATGCATTTTTCACCTATCTGTCGTCTCTCATTCTTTTTCCTTGACCAAACTACTTCCAAACACCCTAGACTCCTTTCACTGTCACTGTATTTCTATATTCCACATCCTGTCAGTATCTCTAATTCCACAGAAATGTAAATGGTTGCTTCATATAGGTCATTACATGTGAATGTTAAATATGGTAGCAGAATGTTACTGAATGATTAACAGAAACAAGTGAAGCAAAGAAAGTAGCAATATCATAAATGTGATTTATAATAAGCGAAGAATGTAGAAAAGTAAAATGTAATGAAATGTATTATATTAAAGCTAAGGGTCACTGTTGAATACGAATGCAAGAAAAACAATGCGGAAGATTTTGGGAAATGTTAAGTACATAATATGAAACTATGATGAAAAAGTGATTATATATGAGGTTAGAATGATAATAATGTAAAACTGCTTGCAAAGGTCGATGAATGAGGGTTAAGTCATGCCGAGCGGATGCGAGTATGTTTGGTGATATGGCTCTATTTATCAGTAACCATGAAATATGGTCAGATGCTATCCCATGAAGCCTGCCGGGAAAATGGTGGCCACAAGACATGCAGCAAAATCCTCAACCTAAAGAACCAGCTATTTGTAGCCACATATTCTTTATAAGCTGCTCAGAAAAGGTAGCAGATACAATGATATAAATTGACATAGAAGCCCCCAACAACAAGTGTTAGAGGCCTGCAACCCTTTATAAGCTGTTCAGAAAGGTACCAGAAAGAATGGTAACAACATAGTTGCCTTAGAGGTCTGGCACCTGTAAAGCAATCGCCATATTTATAGGTATTCCTCATATTAGAAAGGAAATATGAGTTAGCAAGTGTTTCTCGTTTCTTGTTTTTATTTCTTTTAATGAAGAATCGAGGAATCTTCTTGTATAGGAGAGGACCACACAAAATAACAGAGAAGCGAGGGTCCAGCTTTAGTGTAATATTTCGCATTTATGTTAGCTTCAAAAGGACATAACTCAGGGAGGTATACCAAGCCTTTTCCTGTTCAATATGGAAAACCTAGCAAATGTCACTGTACCAAAGGTCATAGATATTTCTGCATATGCTGATGACATCTGTTGTAAGTAAGGTCACTTACATACCGTTGCAAAAAAATTCACAGAGCCTTAGGTTAGGTAAAGAACATATTCTTCGGTAACTTATTAGCACTTTACATTTGAGTAGCAAAACTAGAATCTCTTTGACACTGAGCTGCCGAAGCTATATGAGGGAACTGCACAAAAGGATGTGCCAGTTGAAAAGAGAAGAAAACATAGAAGAAAAGACTGAAAGAGTTTCACTTACTTATAGATCAATAACAATTTAAGTGAAGAAATACTGACGGAGTGAATATATATAGTTATATATAAAAAGGAAAACCTGAAGAGATAAGAATCGGCGATGATAGCTGAAACATATGTTGCTATATTCTACGATAAAGTGAGTGGTAAAGTAAATCTAATGGGTGGAGCATTAGTAGATTTACGGTCAAGTATCCGAAGAAAATAATTATTCTAGTCGCCGCTTGTAACAGCACTTGTACACAGCTTGCGTGAGTATACTTAGCCTCAAATGATTAGTCAAAACAAAAGGACTTCTGAAAGCGGAGTACAAGTTCTATACGGGTGAGAGCCAAAACCATTTAGTCAAATCCTTTCATTGATCCTAGCAAACGCATGTACCTATTTAGGACTGGATGGATTCGTGGACGGTAAAAGAACGGGAATTTTTTTTAGCGCAATATACCACAAAGAAGAAATAAAACAAACGGCAAGATTATTTTTGGTCTCGTCTTTTTAGAAGTCTTCAAGAGTGTTAGTACATAGTATGAGGAATTTGCACTATATGGTTAAATCAAGAGACAGTAAGAGGAGTAATCTTCTCCAAGGCAGAGGGTAAAACTGCGATTGATAGGTTTAATAAAATTTCTATATAAAAGTGACAAAGGAGGAATGAGGCTTCCTGCATTCACTCCTTTACTTAGCAAGATTTCATTAGAGATCAGTGGTCAAGAAAAGGTAACGTTTATGCCAAGTTTTTTTAATTTCATACCGTTTCTGTAAAAGATAGGCACTAAAAAAAATGCTACAGTAGTGAATCATAACATGGAAATACTCACAAATTAAACATTCTAAGTCAGCATGACGTAGCTCTCTCTCTCTCTCTCTCTCTCTCTCTCTCTCTCTCTTAATTAAGAAGCCGTCCTGCAGTAGTGATATTATATAGCTTATATTTATTCAAGCTATATTTACTCGAGCTATATCACTGCCTTATTCATTCACTCCGCCGTGACAACATTGCAATATTCAACGAATTATTTCGAAACCGTCCGTTCATTTGACACATATTGCATAGTTTTTGCGCCCATTCCACTAAGCTCGATCATTTTGGTCTGCATATTTCGAGAGTCAGAGACACCAAAAGGTTTTAGTTACTCGCTAAATGGAACATATTCGAGAACCAATTTATCCTTCAATTCTAACTGAATTGGCTATTTTTGTTTTGTACCTGTAGTTATTTAAATACTTTGATTTAACGACAAAGTGTTAGTCTATTGATAGTGTTGTATTGTTTTCAATTCTCCCTTTGTTTTCGTTTCATCTGTGCAAACGAGGAGATTTAAGTGTTTTCCAACACTAGAAAAAGTAGACCTTCCTTTGCAAACTACAATATTTATCACTGGGTCAATGAACACACACGCACACTACACACACATACACACACACACACACACACACACATATATATATATATATATATATATATATATATATATATATATATATATATTATATATATATATATATATATATAAATATATATATATATATATATTATATATATATATATATATATATATATATATATATATATATAGTGTATATATATATATATATATATATATATATATATATATATATATTATATATATATATATATATGATATATATAGTATATATATATATATATATATATATATATATATATATATATATATATATATATATATATATATATATATATATATATATATATATATATATAATATATATATATATATATATATATATATATATATATATATATATATATATAATATATATATATATATATATATATATATATATATATATATATATATATATATATATATATATATATATATATATATATTATATATATATATATATGTATATATATATATATATATATATATAAACATATTATAAATTTTTGTGACATTACCGTGATTCATACACAAGCATTGAGCTACAAATGTCTTTTAATTCGCTCTACCTCGGTATTAATATATATTTTCACTTTCTTCTGTAACTATGTAATAAGAAGCGACTGGATATTCTCTCACAAATTCTTTGTGAATCTTTTTACAAAATCAAGCTTAACCAGAATTGATAAAATGATTAAACATACGTGATTTAATGATACCAAGTCTAGCTTTTTCATGCCAAGCGCATGAAAAGAGGTATTCTCTACTATGATGTAAAATGCTGTGTTTACACAGTTCTGTGTAAAAAAAAAAAAGCTATCTATTATTTTATACTTAGCGAACGTGGAAACAGTTTTGAGTTTATGACAGACCCATTATTTTTCTACCTTTTATTATCATTACTCCCTTCTTTTATTTGGTAGGTATGTACTTTTGGCTGTTGGTTATTATCATTAAAAGCATTTGACATCATCTGTTTCTCGCGGTCCAACTTTTGTTGAAATTTAGCCTGTTTTGTGAAAAAACAACAGATGTCATCTTATCCGGATTTTGTTGAAATTTAGTGAGTTTTCATGAAAGAGCAACAGATCTCTGACGTATCTTGTTGACACTTGTTAGGTTTTGTGACTTTACATTGGTTAATGTCACTGAAAGACAAAATATGTAAAACCTTACATTCAACATACACTGTTAAATACTGAGGACCACATCCCTGTAGTTATTTATTAAGATTTTACAGGGCAAAGGAAAATAAAAATTATGAAACTAAGATGCGAGTTTTAACGTGGTGTTGAAAAATAGAGAGAAGAAGAAATATTTTGTGACCTTTAAAATTAGGCCAGGGACAAATTATCTTTGTCAGAAAATAACCATCAAACCAAAGTAATATCAAAGCGGTAATAGTAATAATAATTGAACCCAGTCTTGTTGGAAACAGATAATAAAGACAAATTTCGCTTTTGAAAAAATGATCTGCTGACCAGTGATTTGCTAGGCCAATACTATCTCTACTTAATGAGTAAGAATAATTAATTCGCCTATCCATGGGAAATGATGTGAAGACTGCATAATAAGCAGATATTATTTCCTGGGATAGATGATAATGACAATCACCCGCATTGAGGGCTTGAACCACTCAAATACAAACAGCATAGAGGGCTGGAACCAAATACTCGTAAGCTACTGCTTGCACGTTGCGAAGTTGACTAAAATATAGATTTAACCTCTTCAACCCACATTAGTTATATATAAATACCCTTCACAAAGGTAATGAAATAAACTATACTTTACAAGCAGGCAGTCTCAACTGGCAATAGATGATAAAACAAACCTACTCTTTGAAGGTTTGCAATATTGGACCTGTGATTTGCCAGGCCTACATTATATAATGCCCACTAAGTTACAAATACAGTACTGTATATAATTTTTTCATGAAAAGAGGGGGGTGGGGAACTGTACTCATTCATATAGTTTTATCCAATTCCCTGGCATACAGATACCTTATATTCGGTTAACCTCAGCGCAAACGCAGAAATTACTCATCAATATTTTCCTGTGTTTTACAGTCAAAACAAATTCATTAGTTTTGTTCAGAGTGAGATCTTCGTAAGCAACTCAAACGGTAACTCAAGTAACGCTGCCTGGCAGAAATAACTGAATTTAAGAAGCTCTCAGGGATTACGTAATTGAATTACTACTGCATATGTTAATGAGGCACTGATTACACAATGGCAAAGAAAACTGTAATATAAATTTTCCGGAAGAAAATATTAGTCTTTATGAATGCCTTGATAGTGCAATCATACTTCCGCTCATTTCCCAATAATTTCGCTCTTTACCCCTACTCTCTCTCTCTCTCTCCTCTCTCTCTCTCTCTCTCTCTCTCTCTCTCTCTCTATTTCTTCGTTTATATTTAACCTCATCCTCAGACTTCCTCTGCAGCTGCCATCTGCAAAACTCCCGGTTTCTTCCTTTTCCGCATGAACTACCAGGTCACATTTTACAGATGAACCTAAATCTCAGCAATTATGCTATGGTCGTGGAAATTCCGAGAGTCAAGCAGACTCGAGGTATCTTGGGAAATGAAAGCCAAGAAATGCTGTGGATCAGCTTTTCAAGATTTATATTTGAGTTAAATTTGCCATCCCAGGATCAAATGCACTACAATAAGGGTCTCACGAATGTAAAGAAAGGGTCAGTTTACCAGTTGTTCATAAGCTTTCTTCTTTTCCTTTCTAAATTGCAATTTATAAGCTTCTTTTTTTTGCAATAAATCATGTTGCTTATGGATGAGAAGTTTGTCATTTTGATGATTTTTTCGCCATTTGAAATTAATCATTCGGTTGTTTCAGTGCTGACGTTTTATCTGTAATTCGGTAATCGAAGCATTTTATTTTTCAGCTGTTTTGATTGCAGTTATTTCAGGATTCATGGCTTTATCTTTTGCCGATATTGTTGACATTTCAATGCTCGATGCTGTTGCATCTCTGTGCACATATTTATTTATTTGAATAAGTACCTAATATTTATTACTAACTAGCTAAATAAGTATATAATATCTGTTACTAAAAGTCTTATCATTCTCTTTCTTTAATTAATACTGTAGTGGATCCTCTCGTTTTCTCCTTCTGTCCTACTTGTTAGCCAGAGCTTTAAACAGGCCTGCTTTAAAGGAACCCCTCACCCCTAAAACCCCTTTCCCTTACCCTAGCCGTCCCCCACCCCCCAACCCCCGCTCAAAAAAAGAAAAGACTCGTGAATTTCTTTTCGCAACGACATCATGGCACAGGGAAGCTTCTGACCTTTTTTTTTTTTTCTTCTTTTTTAAGAAAACTTGGAGAAATTCAGTTTGTTTTAATCTTCTTTCAGTTTCCTTTATGTTTGTTTGCTTTTATAATCGCAGTTGTCTACACAATTTTTGGTACTTTTTAAACGAATGATTGTAATAGTAATGAAAATAAAAAGAGAAAGTGCAAGCTTCCTTTTCCTTCACAGAACAGATGAGGCAGGGATTAAGCTAATGTAATCAAATAAGATTTAGGATAAAAAGATAGAATTATACCACTCAGAGTTACTGTTAATAATGATATAAATGATAATTTCATTAGAAATTAATATGAAGTTACTCTATCTCGACTCATGAACATTACTTCCATAGGGCATAGCAAGAACTGGGGGTTCTTCGCTTTAACCAAGATGACACTGCAGAAATGCTGTTGACGTTTCATCATGTTGTAGCAAAATATGGCCGCCACTAAAAGGGAACGATTGGGTGAAATTTCATGATGCTGTTGTGAACGTCATTGCTGATTGGCTAGTGAGACACTAGCCAATCAGCTGAGCTTGCAACGGATGAGGTCCCATTTTGCATCCTCACCAACTCCTCCGGTGTCAGTCCGCTTAGGGGGTGTAGAGTCGTCAGTGCAGTTACGGGCTGTTCTATGAGCAAAAGCCCGTGTTGGCATAACGCCAGTTTAATCATAAACAACAAACTGTCAGTGCACCACTTGTAGGAAAACCCTTTCATCCCTTTTACTGTATCTTCATTCATATTAGCTTTATCCCATCTTACTTTCCACCTCTCTCTTAAAAATTGTTTCATAGTACAACTAACAGGTTTTCCTCCTGTTACACATTTAAGAACCTATTGCATTCAATTTACCTTTCACCTCTGAATGAGCTCATATGTCCCAGAGCTTGGCATTTGGCCTAAATTTTATATTAGATTCCATTTCACTTGGACGCCTAAGATATTGCCACCATGGCAGTTATATATGTTCTGAAAACTCCTTTTGGAATATGTTATGATCAATCACTGCTCTCGCCGAAGCAAGAGAAGAAATTTCCATTATTTTCAATAAGTATACCAAACATTCCTAGATCAGTAAAAAAATTTCATTCTGATAAACTAAGATGTGCCTTCTAGTAGTGCAACTCTTTATCTTCACGCCTTTTGTGTCTGACTCGAAGGTGAACGATTACAGAAAAATTGACTGAATGAAGGTGTACTCGCTATATTGAATTAAAGCAACATATGTAGAAATTAGAATGGTTATTTTCCTAGATTTCCTAGTCTAGCCTAAATGGACGTTTATTTCATGTGCAATTATTGAAAAATTATTATAAAAATAACTACTAAAGTTGGTTGTCCATAAAGATATATATGGTCCTAATTTTCTAATATGATTTTTAAAGGTTTACATCTTGCATATTCTCCATTATATCAGAAAACAGTCTTTAGATCGTGATTCCTTCAGTTATGTGTTATTCTGTATACTGCTGCTAACTTTTTACTTTAGCAGTCTCTTTGTTACTGCCTAGCTTTTATCGTTGTCAGAACTATTATGTTTTGTTTCGTATAAATTCTACATCTTTTTATTAGTTTCTTTTCATGACTTCATTAAAACTGAGTACGCCAGAAAATCAAAACGAATTATATAGAAAATTTCTGCTGAAAAAGGGATTAAATTTAGTGTATTTCCTAATAATAAGGAAGTCTCGTGGAATACAGAACAAATAGCAAGCCACTTAGTTCTGATAATTTTGCAAAAAACTACAGATTGTAGGATAACTTTGTGTCCAAAGTCTCATGACTCAGTTGGAAAAGTCATTGTATTTCTTAATATTTTTTAATGTGGAATAAGTTTACTGACAGACTAACGCTTTTACTGTAATACAAACTCTTGAACCTATACAATCTTTAAAAAGTATTTTCATCTGATAAGACGTAAATAATTTCCATTAAAGAAAAACTAATGAAAGCAGGACTGTTTTTCAAGGCGAATGTATGAATTAGCTCGTTTCGTTCTAAATCAAAATTTAGAATGTTTAAATATCGGTTCCAGAGAAGTATCATTGGAGAATTTAGAGGCTTCTGCCGAAATAAATGCGAGGCCTAATACTCCAGTCTCAATAATTTTATGCTCAACGCTAATTGGATCCGAAAGTTCTATTGACAAAGAATCCACTTCATATTTTGCGGCAAATTAATCCACAGGTCATTAGAGAAACAGGTCAAGAGGATTACTTATCATTTTGGGGGAATTTCGGAAAATTCAGCTTATCGCTTTGAAACTTAACCAAAACTCACCGTTAAAGTGAAGATCTCCAGTCGGTATGTTACTATTACTGTTATTTTTTCCTCTGTGGGTTACAGAAACTTGGCATTTTCATTAACATTACAGCAATGAACGGCAAAATGATTGAAAGTTAGGTTGCACGGAAGTGTTGGGACTTTATCTGAGAATTCATATGTTTGTGTCAGACAGGTCATTAACTATTTGACGTGATGTTGGAAGCAGTTACGCCTAAGGAGAAAATAACGCTTGGAAGAAAGTAATAGGTATTTGACACCAGCACTCCATCGTAATGTATATTATTTCATAACTAAAAACCAGAAGACCTCTGAAAAATAATCCTCACCGAACATGGGTGATACTATCCATAAGTTGAAACTATTCAAAAGATTCTCTCTCTCTCTCTCTCTCTCTCTCTCTCTCTCTCTCTCTCTCTCTCTCATAACAGAAAATTCTTTTGCTTCTTGCCCCAACTACTATACTTTCTTTCTCCCCAATGCCTTTCGCTGTTCCTTCTACATTCAGTGGAAAAACTCAATTTCTTTGATCAGTGTGAAGGTAAATGGAAAACCCGAGGAGTGTGTGATTGACGAACCTGCTCTTTGCTCGTTTCTGGCAACCAACAGTGGGTGATTTTCGACCATATGTGCTCTGTTCCTCCGCACTCTAAGAACCCCACGAACCAATTCCTTGGGCGGCCGACAACTGCTCGCCAATTATTTACTTCTGTCACCGGCAGGTCTTGGCCTTTTGGGGACTAACCTGATTCCTCCTCTATATCCACGGAGATGGCTTTTTTATTTGTTTTTTAATCGAAGTTCCGTTGCTGGCTTTTTTCCTCTTTGCCTTCGTTGTATGTTATGAGTATGTTTTATCTGACCTACTTTACAATAATGCACGGACAATATGAATTCATGAACTATTTAAAAGCAGCAGAGGGAGCGTTTGGTTCGTTATTATTTATTTTAATAACTCTGTTGGTTACCAAGACAGCAGAGGACTTGGGTAAATGGTAATAAAAAAAACAAACGTCTCTAGATTTCCCTTGGATGTCTTCAATAATAATAATAATAATAATAATAATAATAATAATAATAATAATAATGAGATGATGACGATGATGATGAAGATGATGGTGAATATTGACAGTGAATTTAGAAATGTATCCTGGCATAAGACTTTTATTTGACAACAGCAAATGCATTTGCGCCCAGAGGGCTGAAAAAAGAACAATTATCCTGCTGATTTCTTTAGGTCATTAATCGCGTTCAAAATAACTTACTGAAAAATAATAAATAATCTTAATGCTAGATTTTAGTTTTTTTTTCCATTCCTCCATTCCCTCTGTGACTTTAGAGGTTTAAAATCACAGCCCATAATATTAAATGTGAGGTAATTTTGGATGTGTCCCATTTCAAAAATTTGCGTTCACCCACACACTTATTTTCTCTTTCGAAGATGTATCGAAGACTATTGTTCAAGTTCTTCCAGTCCATAGATAGTTGAAGCGCGCATATCCCGAAAAGCTAAAGTCACGTTTTCGTAAACTTTACCGCTATAATAAATCGTTGTCTTGATTCTAATGACAAATGGAGATAAAGAAAAAGACTTGAAAAAAAATAGTCCCATTCATTATATTGCAATATCAGTAAAGGAGTTAGTGCATCACATGGAAGAGAGAGAGAGAGAGAGAGAGAGAGAGAGAGAGAGAGAGAGAGAGAACTTTGACCTCGGAATATTCGCAGCATATTTTTTAAACGAATAAACCGCTTACGGCATAAATCTGGAAGTGCTCTATTTTTTTTTTTTTAGCTCTGTTACTCATTCCTCTCACTATAATTCTAACACGTTTTGCAATTATGTATATATATCCATACACGCATACATATAGTATATACATATGTATATGAATAATTATCACATCGAACCGTGATCCATTTATATATCAATTCAAGCTACAAATGTCCTTTAATATCTAAATTCACTTTACCTCCCAATGATATATTTTTTATATATGTACCGAAGGGGAATTTTTAAGTTGGCTGATTGGATAGCGTCACTGACTGTCCTGATTTCGTCCCCGTTCACTGGACGGTGGTTCGATCCCATGGGGGACGAAATTGTTATCAACTTTAAAAAACCCCAAAAATTCCCCTTCGGTACATATATGAAAATATATCATTTGGGAGGTAAAGTGAATTTAGATATTAAAGGACATTTGTAGCTTGAATTGATATACATATGTATATATCTTATAGATATATATATATATATATATATATATATATATATAAATTATTATAGATATTTTTAAATAATATACATATATGTGTGTGTGTGTGTGTGTGTGTAATATATATTTATAGAATATTTTGTAAAAGTTTTATAAGTTAAGTCACTGCATACCGTAAATAACAAACGTAAAATTCCTCACTCATCATTATGTGTTCGTTCTAGAATAAGACAAATAAAATTACAAAAGTATGAAACAAAACGAGGATGAACCTTTCGTTTAGTTTAAAGTTTTGTATAAGAAAAAATATAATCAATTTATAATAACCTATTTCATATATCACTGTAACCTTTTGCAATTATATGCTATTATGTTTACAAATTTACTCCAGCTAAAACAAAAACAAACAAACAAAAGAATCTACAGATGATCAACTTCAAAGCAACTTTATCGTATGTATATCTAAGAGCACAATTCAGTTGAATGTACATTATCAGTTAGTGCTTAGTAAAGTCAACTTAATGTGGGTAATAGCTGAAAATAAATATTCAGTATTCCACAAGTCTTGAGTCCACATGGCTCACTTTGAAGTTCCTTCATAATGGTGAAACATTGGGAAAACTTTCATCTTCGAAAATAACGACAATACAAAATCTGGCCGTTTTTGTGTTGAAGACAACAATAGGTGTTTTTCTTTTTCATTACGGTAAGTAGTGGATCAAATTATCATCTCCTTAAGACAGTAGAGAGGTATTTTATGTACAAAATGTGCATGTATGTAGATAGACAATATACATGCACGAATACATTTTTAATATGATCTTATGTAAGAGAAAAAAATTACTGCTTTTCCTTTGCAGTGTCTCAGACACACTGATATATTACTGCTGGTGATCTGTCATTCTTAACACGAGTTGCTCACACATACACACAGCGAAAGAGAGAGAGAGAGAGAGAGAGAGAGAGAGAGAGAGAGAGAGAGAGAGTATAAGCCTGTTCCACCCCAGAACTCGCATGAAATAAAAAAGATAAATTCTTCACTGACTCGTCCGTAATGTTCGGTGACATCATGAAATACGATCACAAATCAGCTGATTCAAGAGTTCATTTCATTTTCATTCCCTGAATGCCTCCCATGTTACTAATCAAGACAAGTTCCGCCATTCCCATTTCATAGGAAGTCGGAAATTCTCGCCTTCTCCCAAAGCTTTAATCAAATTGCATTTCAGTTACGGGAAACATTTTTGTTTATATCAGATATTGTCATTCCAATCGCTGAACAATGGAAAATGTTATGTTATTATAATTTAGATGCTAATTCCGTCATTAACAGACTATTTTCATATTCATCCCCTTTTGTAGTTTTCATGAAATGAAATTGAAAGAGAAATAAAACTAGTGAAATAACAATTAACGAAACTCAGATTATTACACGAATAGAATTTATAATTCATGGAAAATTACGTAAGTTGGAGTATTAGAAGTCTACTACATAAAATATTACAGCTTCGACATTATATATGAGCCTGTGGACACTCTGTAGAAAATAATATTCATAAAACATCCTTCTACATAAGACAGTAATTAATAGTCTCTGATTTTAATCTCTTAAAAGGAAATCTGATGGCCAATGTCCATTTCACCATGCCATTTCAGGACTTGAAATGGTTATACTTTGATTATTTAAGCAAAAGGGATTTTTTAAATTAAGAATGGCTGCTGTATTTTATTTTGATAGGACATTTGATAATTCAAGTATTCTACAAAAAGAGGAATGGTAAAGGACATGGAATTCATAAAAATCATAGAAATGGAACTAGAAAATAACTACTTGAGAAGGAAAAAGTTCTAAAAAAAATCGTAATAAAATGGAAATCTTTCTGAAAGAATAGAAAAATCCAACGGTAAGACAGGTTGGGAAGAGAAAATGAGATTTAGAAAAATGAGTAATGAACAATTAGTGGGTTATACAAGAGATGAAAGTTTTATTCATAAACAACGGTACACAAGACGAATAATCTTTATGAGCAATCCGTACACATTTTATATCTTGAGAGAGAGAGAGAGAGAGAGAGAGAGAGAAGAGGAGAGAGAGCGAGAGAAGAGAGAGAGAGAGAGAGAGAGAGAGAGAGAGAGAGAGAGAATAATTCCAGTGGTTAGTGGTCTGTATTTCAGGCCCAGTTTATTTGAGGACCATTATGCCCTTGTATTTCAGAATTCTCATGCATCAGACGTTTTTATGAGTTATAAAATACCTAATACAAGCGTCTGTTAGCCCAGAAAAATATTGACCATTAGTTTATAACGAAGTCGTATAAAGCAAATTCATTATTCTATAGTACCAAAGAAAAGCCTGTAATATTTAGATTGGGTATCTTTCGAATAGTCTGAATGAAAGCGTAAGTGAGAGAGAGAGAGAGAGAGAGAGAGAGAGAGAGAGAGAGAGAGAAAGAAAGAGAGAGATGCACTCTTCTTTATTGCAAATTACTATATAGAAGGTGCCTGCCATTCTTGTCATACTAGAATTGATGTGCGTCTCACCGTATAATAAGAAAAGGTTTCACATGTGAAGAATTTATTCGTGTTCTCTTTCTTTTTTTAGCTAGGTGTATACGTTTCTTCTTATAATGTATCACCCACATCAAATCCAATACATCTTTTCACATTTTGTATATTTTTTCGACGGTGACTGATGTGAACATTATTATTATATTATTATTTATTTTTTTTTTTTTTGTTTGCTCTATCACAGTCCTCCAATTCGACTGGGTTGTATTTATAGTGTGGGGTTCCGGGTTTGCATCCTGCCTCCTTAGGAGTCCATCACTCTCCTTACTATGTGTGCCGTTTCTAGGATCACACTCTTCTGCATGAGTCCTGTAGCTACTTCAGCCTCTAGTTTTTCTAGATTCCTTTTCAGGGAATCTTGGGACTCGTGCCTAGTGACTATGATTATAGGTACGATTCCACTGCATATCCCATATCCTTCTTATTTATATTTTCAGATCTTGATACTTATCCATTTTTTTCCCTATCTCTTCTCTTCAACTCTGGTGTCCCATGGTATTGCGACATCAATGAGTGATACTTTCTTCTTGACTTTGTCAATCAACGTCACGTCTGGTCTGTTTGCACGTATCACCCTATCCGTCCTGATACCATAGTCCCAGAGGATCTTTGCCTGATCGTTTTCTATCACTCCCTCAGGTTGGTGCTCGTACCACTTATTACTGCAAGGTAGCTGATGTTTCTTGCACAGGCTCCAGTGGAGGGCTTTTGCCACTGAATCATGCCTCTTTTTGTACTGGTTCTGTGCAAGTGCCGGCATTCGCTTGCTATGTGGTTTATGGTTTCATTTTTCGTATTGCACTTCCTACATATGGGAGAGATGTTATTTCCGTCTTTCGTTCTTTGAACATATCTGGTTCTTAGGGCCTGATCTTGTGCCGCTGTTATCATTCCTTCAGTTTCCTTCTTTAGCTCTCCCCAAAACCCTGTAGCCATTGCCAATTGTCATGCTGGCTGGCTAGTTCTTTAGTCTGTCTCATGTATTTGGTCCGTGCAATTGGTTTTGTTGTGACCAGTCCTCCCTGTTCTGTTCTGTTCTCTCCCCTCTGTAGCATTGCCAATTGTCATCGCGGCTAGTTCTTTAGTCTGTCTGCATGTATTGTCCGTGCATTGGTTTGTTGTGCCAGTCCTCTGTCTGTCTGTCTTTCTCCTGGCTCTGGTATTATTTCTGGGTCTTCGTCTACTTTTATTAGTCCTTCTTTCCATGCACTCTTTAGCCACTCGTCTTCACTGGTTTTTCGGATATTGCCCCATGCTCTGTTCTCAATGTTGACACAGTCCTCTATACTTAGTAGTCCTCTCCCTCCTTTCTTTCGTGTTATGTATAGTCTGTCCGTATTTGCTCTTGGGTGTAGTGCTTTGTGTATTGTCATATGTTTCCTGGTTTTCTGATCTATGCTGCGGAGTTCTGCCTTCGTCCATTCCACTATTTCTGCGCTGTATCTGATTACTGGCACTGCCCATGTGTTTGATGGCTTTTATCACATTTCCGGCGTTGAGTTTTGACTTGAGTATCGCCTTGAGTCTCTGCATATATTCTTTCCTGATTGTGTCCTTCATCTCTTGGTGTTTTATATCCCCTCCTTCCATTATTCCCAGGTATTTGTATCCTGTCTCATCTATGTGTTTGATGTTGCTCCCATCTGGTAGCTTTATCCCTTCAGTTCTCGTTACTTTGCCTTTTTGTATGCTGACTAAGGTGCATATTATTATTATTATTATTATTATTATTATTATTATTATTATTATCATTATTATTATTCAGAAGATAAACGCTAATTCATATGGGACAACCTCACAGGGGCCATTGACTTGAAATTCAGGCTTCCATAGAATATAGCGTTGATATAAAAGAAGCTACTGAAGATAATGAGAAATACAGAAAACGTTCGCGTTCTTTTGAAAATAAGCGTCTTCAGTCGGCATGAAATTATACTTTTTCTTTTGAATAAGGAAGTCATATCTTTCAAAGTAAACCGTCAGTAGAATTCTTAGAAAACCACCCACTTAAAAAAGGACATATTTCTTATTAGGATGAGGCATAGTTATATCTGGCAAACGTTACGTTAAAGCTAAATGATATTCAAAGTTATTTGTATTTCTAGGTGGACTTCTAGAGCTTTGTTGAAGACGTAATGATTCTGATACAAGACTTATAGTCTTGGATAGAATAGCCAGGAGGCTCGTAATTATTGCCTAGTTATTTCTTACTTCACTTGAAGACTAAAATCACTAAAATCTTCGTGACATCACATATAGGCTTCTCAGACTCGATAGGTGAATTCAGTCTAATAAATCTGATTAATATTCTCATTCCTGATGAAAAGATATAGCAATCCTTTCCTGATTTCAACTGAATGTTAGAACATTTATTAAAGTGTGTTAAAATCCAAGTAACTGACCTGAATTGATTATGATTCATTTAATCCGTGAATTAAATGAACTTTCGTCCCCGAATGCCTCCCATTTACCCAATTAAGACAAGTTTCCTTTTAATTCCCACCGTTTAAGTCCCGGGGAAGTGGGAAATTCTCTCCATCCGAGGAGTTAATCAAGTTTCCATTTCCGACAAAACGCTAATTTCTTTTCGTTTTACCGTAATTCTGTTACGAATCTTCAATTTCACGAAAAGCACAATATGTTATCGAAACCCAACAGAAAACACTTCTCATTTTACTGCATCTTTCCCATAACTAGATATCAATACTCACTCCAACGGCATAGCCTTCATTTTCTAAATTTAATTTTCATTCGTATTGATATATTCATTGGTTTCACCAGTCACTATACCTACTCTAATAATGTAATATTTGCTTTACTTGTTCTATTGTGTTCTAAAATACAACGGCAAGAAGTGAATAGTGCCATGTATCAGGTAAAACAACCCCAACTGCAAAGAGGACTTATATTCCACCCGACTGCCGTCCCTCTCAAAATAGCCTCAAACTCTACCGACGGAAGTGTTTCCATTTGTATATCTGCGATCCAAGCTATGACTCGGTGAAAACTAATAATTTCCCTTCGTTTCCTCTCCGACCCCGCTCCCCCCCCCCCCCCCCCCCCCCCCCCCCCCCCCCCCCCCCCCCCCCCCCACCCCCCCCCCCCCCCCCCCCCACCCCCCCCCCATCCCCCCCCCCCCCCACCCCCCCCACATCTCTCATCTCTCTCTCTCTCTCTCTCTCTCTCTCCCTCTCTTTTCACGCTCCGTTCCCGCTGTGATCCGTAACGCGTTTTGCTTTTGGGGGAAAATGTTTTGTTACCTTGCTACTGTGCTCCGTAGAGCTAACCAGTATCATATCGTTTTTTAGCTCTCTCTCTCTCTCTCTCTCTCTCTCCCTCATTTCCTACATACGAGTATGTGCCAGTGCAGACACTTGAAGTACGTTGGAAAATTCGTATAAGTTTAAATGTATGGGGAACGTTACGCATTTACACCATGATGTAGGAGAAATTTAAAATCATAATCTTACACCTAAGTCTACCAAAATCATGGGAATTCGTATGAAGAAATTGCGTCTACATGAAATATCTGAAAGATATGAATTTAAAGTTTTTACCTAATAGACTACGTTTACAACAAGTAAATTAGTCGAGCAAGAGGTACAACGTTATTGATCACAAGAAAAACGGTGTCATAGATTCGAGAATAGCTCGGAAAGCCAACATAATTTTTCTAGTCCACCGCCCCCCACC
>NC_061107.1:95864455-95874455 GCF_015104395.2 Macrobrachium nipponense
ATCCACCAGAGGGAACTGTATGAAAGAACAACACATTTACTCTGCGCATAAATAAAAGAACTATATATAAAATATTATATATATATATATATTAATATATATATATATATAATATATATATATATATATATTATACATATATATATACATATATATATATATATATATATATGGTATAATATATATAATATTATATATATATATATATACATATATATAATATATATATATATATATATATATATATATATATATAGATATATATATATATATATATATATATATATTATATATATATATATATATACGCAATTCTGTTTGTGTAGACTTAGCAAAATGGATCATCGGAAACCACTTAGCTCATATCAACTGTCATTCATGATTTTACAAAATAAAATTGCTTCTTGTGGGTGGGAAAGTTGTTCGTTCCGAATTCTTTCGTTTTTTCTCTTTCAATCATATAGTTGCCTTCGTGCTTCTGAGCGGTAGACGTAACTCCAACTGTGACTAAACATACCCTGTCTTACGAGAAACATTCTAAAAAAAAAAAAAAAAAAAAAAAAAACAAAAAAAAAAAAAAAAAAAAAAAAAAAATGAACGAACAGCAAAAGTAATAAGCAAAGAAGCGGAAGTAAAAACCATCTTTCTCGCCTCAGATGTTCCTCTTTTTAACACGTCCTTAATATCGTTGATGTGTTTTATGCCACTTTTTTTTATCCTACAGTTCGTTCGTTTTCTGTTGAGTCTGATTTTGGCGTCCTCAAGGCGCTAGCCTCTAACATTGCCAGAGGGTGAGAAAAGGAGATATCCTAAGTACTTGAGTGCAAATGATTCAAAACAGAATCAGCCTGTGTAACGAACAAGAGAATTATTAATTGTTAAAAAAACTAAAATAATATACATACATATATATATGTATATATATATATATATATATATATATATATATATATATATATATATATATATATATATATATATATATATATTATATATTATCCATACACTTCACACACACACACATATATATATATAGTGCATGTCTCCGTGCGGACGCGCCCGCGTGTGCATACTTAACAAAATTGATCATCAAAACAGGGACTGCATTTCATTATTAGCCGTCATTTAAATTCTTCTTCAGGGAGGTCTTGCTTTATTGCTTATAAAAACATCTGAGACTATAGTCTGTTTTGAGAATAAGCCTACATATTGTGGTCTCATTAGGTCTTTCTATAAAGCTATTACTTTATTTGTGGTGGGAGTGGACGGACTAGAAGGATTATGCTGGCTTTCCGAGTTTTTCTCGAATCTATGACACCGTTTTTTCTTGTAATCAATAACGTTGTACCTCTTGCTCGACTAATTTGCTTGTACTAAACGTAAGTTATTAGGTAAAAACTTTAGATATTTCATCTAGACGCAATTTTCTTCATACAAAAGGTATTTCGTATGAAGATTCCCATGATTTTGGTAGACCTAGGTGTAAGATTATGATTTAAAATTTCTCCTACATCATGGTGCAAATGCGTAACGCTCCTCAAATATTTAATCAAAATTATACGAATTTTCCAACGTACTTCAAGTGCCTGCACTGGCACATACTCGTATGTAGGAAAGGAGAGAGAGAGAGAGAGAGAGAGAGAGAGAGAGAGAGAGAGAGAGAGAGCTTAAAAACGATTTGATACTTGTTAGCTCAACGGAGCACAGTAGCAAGGTAACAAAAACCAAATTTTCCCCCAAAAGAAACGCGTTAAGGATCAAAGCGGGAACGGAGCTGAAAAGAGAGAGAGAGAGAGAGAGAGAGAGGGAGTGGGGGGAGGAGAGAGGAGACGGAGGGAAATTATTAGTTTTTAAAGGACTACCCATACTACACCCGAATTTTTGCTTGTAGAATGATTCCCGAATGAAAATACGTTATTAGAGGCACATAATTCAACTAACTTTCATATTTTGTCATGCGCCAAAGGGAAATGATCTGAATAGGGGATAATTTTTCCCTTCAAAAACTGAAGAACGTCCTGTACTGGTACTTTTGTGAATAGGGAGTTTACGTCAGGGCTTAAAAGTTTTATGTTGTGAAGTGGTATATGTGCTTCTCTGAATTTGTGACAAAAGTCTTCCGAATGTTGATGGTGGACTGGGAGAAAAAGTGCCTAAAAAGGAGAAAGGAGGCCAGCTAACCATTTTAGAAATTTTGTAATTGAAAGCTCCGGCGCATGAAACGATGGGTCTGAATGGAAGATTGTCTTTGTGAGTTTTGAGAAGACTATAAAAGTAGTATCCTAAGTCCTTTTTTATTTTTTAGCCAATCTGTACATGGAATACTTTGAAACTACAGTAATAAATGCAATAAAACCAAAAACATGCTGTGGATGAGATACGTGGATGACATACTAACATTTGGGATAATAAGTGGGGGTAATTTTAATGAATTCCTCTCAAAATTAAACGCATTAGTGCCCAGCATCAAATTTAAAGTTGAATGGGAAACAGACAACAAAATTCCTTTTCTTGATGTTTTAATAATCAGAGACACAACAGAATACAAATTTACCATATACAGAAAACCAACGTTCTCACTTTCATATATTCACTACTTTAGCTATCATGACATTACTATCAAGATAGGTGTAGCTAGCAACTATTCTTAAGATCTTACGAATTTGTTCCCCAGATTTCCTGGAAAAAGAATTTGAACTAATTCGCAAGCAACTTTCATCTTTAAAGTATCCTGACCATATAATGAGAAAGCAATTAAAAAAGCAAACGTAATTTTCTACCGACCCCCTGAAGACAAGACAGAGACACACCCCCCAAACAAAAAATAAATAAAAATTCCCCACCTGGAGACGATTAAGAGAGTAACTCACACCCTTGGGAAATCCAACCCTTTTGCATTTACCTACCCAAATACTTTAGCCAAATCCCTGATTAACGTCCAACAAAAGAAATATCCCAAAGACTCTGGGGTATATGAGATCCCATGCCAGGACTGCGACCAATCTTACATCGGATTTACAGGTAAATCACTTCCCCAGAGATTATACAACACAAATGGTCAGTTAGGTATGGACAACAGAACTCGGCTATTTTCAACCATATAAATGAACATAACCATAGAATAAACTGGAATATGTCACGTGTAATTTATAGCAGCAAACTGCCGGTACAAGAGTCAAATGATGGAATCGGTCCTTAATAAAAGAGAAGCAGGTAATGAACATCTCAAAAGGGGCTTGGATATCAGATATCGTCGACGCAGTTGCTTCATTCAACCAACGCTTAAGAAGATTAAAGGAAGATTATCAGCGGGGTGACCTAAATTGGCTTACTTGTGGACGAATCTCTTGGTATAAATACCACCTTTTTCTGTAAACTTTTTCATTCATTATTACCTGAAGAGAGAGAACAGCAGTCTCTGAAATCTAGTACTTTTCTCTCTACATTTTGGTGTTTTTTACGGGCTTCCTTTTATTAGATATATATATATATATATATATATATATATATATATATATATATATATAATATATATATATATATTCTTCCTTGGTTTTTATTCATTGAAAACTGAGGGCCATAATGGAAATCCCTCCAATAAACACATCTCACTTATTCCATTATTGCACTAGACAGAAATCTGAAACCAATCCATTCATCATGAGCTTTATGCAGAATCAATAGGGAACTTGTTTATCCGTGAATTAATTGGCATTATGTTACAGCTTCTGCATTCGGATGTTCAGCTAATTGGATCGGTAATTTAAAATCTCGTAAAAACAGAAAACGATATGAATAAAAAAACAAAAAGCCAAAGCCATTTATATATAAAAAAAAAGCAATATTTACTGGCGTGCTTCGCGTCACCATTAAAACTTCTTTATATATAAATCATATACATACATACATACATATCATATATATATATATATATATATATATACTATATATATATATATATGTATATATATATATAAGTGGGTGTAAGTATGTATGTATATATATATACATACATAACAGACATACATGCATACATTCATATATATATATATATATAAATATATATATATATATATATATATATATATATATATATATATATATATATATATATATATATATGTATGTATATATATATATATATATATATATATATATATATATATATATATATACATACATATATATATATATCATATATATATATATTATATATAATATATTATATATATATATATATATATATATATATATATTTGTAGCTCCTTTTTATTGATTCCATTAATAATAAAAGCGCTGAAGACGCACCTAAACGTTCCACGGAAGTCAAATACCAAATGCATACTTTATAAACCAAACATCCGAAGTTTTTTGCATAATTCGTTGTCCAATGGTATTTAACAGGAATAAATACAAGCAATACAACTGAGTGGACGATTTTATACAGAGGTATTTATTCAAGCAAAAGCGCCTACTGTATGCAAGGCTTAAAAAAATGACCCTATTTCTGTCCATTGGCCTTTGGAGATATCGTGCAACCATGACTCAGTCACAGCAAAACTGAATTCTATTTTTGAACATCGATGAGCCATGCATATGAAAATCGGATTTTATTTCTTTTTTAAGGCCATTGGATCTGCTATGATTACACAAACAAGATATTGACTTCACAAAATGCCACGAATATTTGAAGAAGCATTAGCTGTTGTTGAATCGGAAAAGAGAGCAATTGTCAGTGTATACTAATGCCTGAATAGTTTCGCATAGGTTTGACATCGCACAGAATTTCCCAATTTGCTTGAGAACTAAAAGAATTCTTACAGTAGACTATGAGAGGCATCGGTAGATGATCTGACATTCGTGTATGTTTATTCAAGGAAAATTAAATAACTGGTTCATCTTGAAGTATCATCTGTTCTTTTGTTACAATTTGGATTGTAGATGCAATTGAATATTTAGTCATCGCTTTGAAATTGTTGTATGTTGAGCAGGCAAGCAGATTATCCATGAATTACAGCAAAATGCCAGAGGGATTGGAGTATTTATTAGGCTTCTTCTTTATTAAGTTATTTATTAAAGCACTAGCAATTTTTCTTTCATTTTTGCGGTAGTCTAGCATTACTTAAAGTGAATAATAATAATAATAATAATAATAATAATAATAATAATAATAATAATAATAATAATAATAATAATAATAATAGTGGTGCCATGGCAGAGTGGGTTAGGTCGTCAATGGACTGGTTAAGCAACATTGGGGCTGGTCAGTCGTTTGGATTGGTGACCGCTCTCCTCGGCGTTGATTCCTGGGAAAGGATCTTTACCATAAATTTTCTCAGTTCTACTCAGCTGTAAATGAGTACCTATCCCAGATGGGGTATGGTCCAGCTATGGGTTAAATAGCAAAACTCAGCAATGATGTTAACAAATGAAGGAATCAACGACAACGACGTAAATGGAATCTCTGGGAACAAAGGAACTTCGTCCGGCAGCAAGGTATTCAAACCAAATTGAGCGAAAAGACGGTCAGGTACTGGGAGGTCGTCATCCAGCAACTGACCACCACAACAACAGTAACCAACAGCCTGAGATTGGAGCTACAGAAGCAAACCCAATGGAAAGAAATGGACAAGAGAAGAAAATAAGGAAATATGAGATGCTACATCAGAAGCAACCCGACGGAGAGAGGATATAGAAGAAGGCGGTCAACATCTGGAATGAGAGGAATAACACCCCTCAAACAGAGCAGAGGCTGGCAGACCAAGTAAGGAACATAAAGAAAAAGAACTGGCTCTCCCCAACAGAAAGAGAAGAACTGGAAAGGGAAATATCACACGAAACCGAATTACACAAAGACGAACTGAGAGATGATGCCACAGAAGTTTGGCATATGCAGGAGCAAGATAGTAGCAGAAATGATGGGGATTCGAACACCAACACCACCAGCACAACCAACCCAACAGAAATCAAAACAGCAACCTCCTTGGAAAAGGCGTCTGGAAAAGCAAATCATGGTGATGATATCTGACTTGAGTAAAACTGAAAGAGATGGCAGAAAAGGCTAAGAAGCTAGAAAACAAGGGAGGACTCAACGAGAAATACAAAGTACAAGAGAGGGACTAAACAACACAATAGAAGATGTAAAACAGAGGCGTAAGGCCAAAGCACATAAGATCCAACGGTACATGAACAGGAATAGGGAAACCAACAGAACAAACTATTGGAAACGAACCAGAAAAGATTATACAGCCAACTAAGAGGGAAGGACAACCACCAAGAAATTCCTGAAGCCGAACCAAGACTCTGGGAAAAACATATTGAGCAATCCGGTATCACACAACAAACATGCAACATGGCTCCAGGAAGTCAAGGAAGAAGAAACAGGGAGAATAAAACAAAGATTCACAGATCACGACAGACACAGTCAGACACCAACTAAAGAAAATGCCAAACTGGAAAGCCCCATGTCCCGATGGAAGTCCATAGATACTGGCTCAAAAACTTCAAGGCCTACACCCAGAATAGCAGAACTACTCCAGCATTGTATCTCAAATCACCAAGCACCCAAATGGATGACCACAGGAAGAACATACTTAGTACAAAAAGACAAGAGTAAGGGAAATAGAGCCAGTAACTACAGGCCTATCACCTGCTTACCAATAATGTGGAAGTTACTAAACGGTATCATCAGTGAAAGGCTACACAACTACATAGAGGAGACAAACACCATCCCCCACAACAAGAAAGGCTGCAGAAGGAAGTGTAGGGGCACAAAAGACCAGCTCCTGATTGACAAAATGGTAATAAAGAACAGTAGGAGAAGGAAAACAACCTAAGCATGGCATGGATAGACTATAAGAAAGCATTCGACATGATACCACACACATGGCTAATAGAATGCCTGAAAAATATATGGGGCAGAGGAAAACCACCATCAGCTTCCTCAAAAATACAATGCACAACTGGAATACAATACTTACAAGCTTTGGAATAAGAACTAGCAGAGGTTAATATCAGGAGAGGGATCTTCCAATGCAACTCACTGTCCCCACTACTCTTCGTAGTAGCCATGATTCCCATGACAAAAGTACTACAGAAGATGGATGCCGGGTACCAACTCAAGAGAAGAGGCAACAGAATCAACCATCTGATGTTCATGGACGACATCAACCTGTATGGGAAGAGCATCAAGGAAATAGATACCTTAATCCAGACTGTAAGGATTGTATCTTGGGGACATCAGGATGGAGTTTGGGAATAGAAAAATGTTGCCTTAGTCAACATACAAAAAAGCAAAGTAACGAGAACTGAAGGATAAAGCTACCAGACGGAGCAACATCAAACGCACAGATGAGACTGGATACAAAATACCTGGGAATAATGGAAGGAGGGGATATAAAAACACCAAGAGATGAAGGACACGATCAGGAAAGAATATATGCAGAGACTCAAGGTGATCCTCAAGTCAAAACTCAACGCCGGAAATATGATAAAAGCCATAAACACTGGGCAGTACCAGTAATCAGATACAGCGCAGGAATAGTGGAATGGACGAAGGCAGAACCTCAGCAGCATAGATCAGAAAAACCAGGAAACATATGACAATACACAAAGCACTACACCTAAGAGCAAATACGGACAGACTATACATAACACGAAAGGAAGGAGGGAGAGGATTCCTAAGTATAGAGGATTGTATCAACATCGAGAACAGAGCACTGTGGCAAAGAAGGAAACTGAAGGAATGATAACAGTGGCACAAGATCAGGCCCTAAGAACAAATATGTTCAAAGAACGATAGACGGAAATAACATCTTCTCCCCATATGTAGGAAGTGCAATACGAAAAATGAAACCATGAACCCACATAGCAAGCGAATGCAGCACTTGCACAGAACCAGTACAAAAAGAGGCATGATTCAGTGGCAAAAGCCGTCATCTGGATGCCTGTGCAAGAAACATCAGCTACCTTGCAGTAATAAGTGGTACGAGCACCAACCTTGAGGGAGTGATAGAAAACGATCAGACAAAGATCCTCTGGGACTATGGTATCAGAACAGATAGGGTGATACGTGCAAATAGACCAGACGTGACGTTGATTAACAAAGTCAAGAAGAAAGTATCACTCATTGATGTCGTAATACCATGGGACACCATAGTGGAAGAGAAAGAGAGGGTAAAAAAATGGATAAGTATCAAGATCTGAAAATAGAAATAAGAAGGATATGGGATATGCCAGTGGAAATTGTACCATAATCATAGGAGCACTAGGCACGATCCCAAGATCCCTGAAAAGGAATCTAGAAAAACTAGAGGCTGAAGTAGCTCCAGGACTCATGCAGAAGACTGTGATCCTAGAAACGGTGCACATAGTAAGAAAAATGATGGACTCCTAAGGAGGCAGGATGCAACCTGGAACCCCACACTATAAATAACACCCAGTCGAATTGGAGAAACTGTGATAGAGCAAAAAAAAAATAAATAAATAACAATGATAATAATAATATACAATAGCTGTTTCAACGGCATTTAATTTATATAGAATCTTCTCAATTCTTCTTATTATCTTTTTCTCGTCAGCATGTAGCTGATGTATTAATGTTCCTAAGGACATGTAAAGATTTTCATTTGTCTTAGGTTTATTCCTCGAAGTTGTCGACAGCGCACAGGCAGTCATCTATGAGAGTATACAGTAAAGTGAATTAAGTGCGTTTTACAAGTATTTATGGCATGCAAGGTCGTGTACAATTGGTGGGCAGGTCCGTGAGCAGGGATTTTAATTGGTCGTTGGATGGTAACGAAATCTCTCCCTGAGGCGATGAGATCTGCGTGGTCTGGCCGGAGTTATTAGCGTGGGTTGGGTGTTGTTTCGGGTACCCTCCTATTGGACGGCAGGTACTACTTCATGCTTTTCCAAATGACACATCTTCCTGTCGTTCTCTCTCTTTTCTCTCTCTGCTTCTTCCTCTCTTTCTCTCCTCTTACTTTCTTCTCTCTCCTCCAAATTCATCTCTCTCTTCTCTCTCTCTCTCTCTCTCTCTCTCTCTCTCTCTCTCTCTCTCTCTCTCTTCTCTCTTTCTCGTCGCTCTTCTTTCCTCTCTCTCTTTCTCTCTCTGCTTGTTCCTCTCTCTCTTTTCTCTTTACTCTCTCTGCTTGTTCCTCTCTCTCTCTCTCGTCTCTTCTCTCTCTTTTTCTCTGCTACTCTTATCTCTCTCTGTTCTCTCTCTCTCTGTCCTCGTCTCTCTGTCTCTCTGTCTCTCCCCCCTCGATCTCTCCTCTCTCTCTCGTGGCGGTATACGGAGTCGGTTGGTTTCTTATGCTATTTCTTCTTATGATGGTAGGAAGAAATTCTGTTTCTTTTACCGTGTTGATAGTCGGTTTTTCTCTAATATGTGTAATGCTTCAAGATAACGTAGGCGTTTCCGGTCCGGTGCATGGTCCAATAATTTCTATGTCCGTTATAAGTTCAGCTCTTTCTGGTCCCATGTTATGTTTTTCCCTGTATGAATGAAAATGGTCCCTTCTTGAAGGTGGCAGGAGAGATGCTTGGAGAGTCTGGTGGTGGTCATCCCGATATAAAAATGGAGGCATCCATCCACCGAGCATGTGAATTCGTAGATGACACTCCTTCTCTTCAAAAGACGTTTCTGGGGGCGCCAGGTTGTTTTTAAGAAGCAGCTGGCTGGTTTTCATGTTTTTGTAATAAATTATTAGGCTAATTTTATCACTTTCTGTAGTGGGGGAGACATTTTCACTGATTATTTTCCTTACAGCCTTTTCGTCTTCCAAATATTTGTGGTATATATAATTTTTATAAAATATTTTTATAGCTCCACTTTGGTCGTTAGTTTCGGTCGTTCTTTCCTGGTGCCATTTATTTATGGAGTCCCTCTTTTGGTTGTTCGACCATGCTATTTGAAAAGTTATTGTTGATGAGGACTTGTGTAGACCTTTCTATCTCCCTGGTGGTGGTTTCTCTCCACGTGGAACAGTGTTTAAGG
>NC_061107.1:95876955-95884455 GCF_015104395.2 Macrobrachium nipponense
TTATCCGTAAGCAAAAAAAAAATCTGTTCGTCAATAAAGAAAGTTTATGAAATTCTTTTGGAATTGTTATGATGAACATGTCTTACGTGCACGAGAAAATATTTGAAATCTTTTAAATCATATAAATTTTATATTGTAATATTGCGCTTGAACTTACTAATAAAACTCTCTCATTACCCACAAAGTACACTGCTGTGCACGCCATGCATAAATCTCTTCGGTGTGGTTGAAAGAATTACAGGATTAGTTCACGAAACGTAGCTGCTTTGTGACCAACTGGCGTGAAGGCAGCTGTAAACACGATTTGGTGAAGCGTGCTACGTTTGGTCCAATTAGATCATGCAATCATTGACATATCCAGTGTGGGATTCTCACGAGAAATAAACAGATTTATGCTTTATTTTTTCCATTACCTCTTGGATTATAAACCTTCGTCGATAAAACCCCTCTCGTGCAGAAGCATTCCCTCACCCAAAGAAAGGATATTTTCCGGCGCTAGAAATTTCAACGACTAGAATATACGAGTACTCAGACATTGCGAACACTAGAATGAGGATGTCAGTGTAAATTACTAGCGCTGTAGGTTTCTTAAAAACAAATAAAATCTTCCAGATGTGCTGGAACCACGTTCGTTCTTAAGGTTTAAATTAAGGTAAAAACTGAACCCCGTATAAATATACTCTATTTCTTGCCAATACACAGGTTTAGTCAGCCCTATAGTTATAATGCCCCTTCAAAATCTTGGGGCTAACGTAGTAGTAGCCAAGGTAAGTGAAACTTGCTTCCAGAACATTTAATGTACACTTCTTTGCTTGAGGTATGACTACGTAGTATTGTTGATACATAATTTTTTTATTGTTAAAAAATGGAAGTCATAGGATTTAAACTTTCAGCTGCCAAAGCCCACTATCTTTCAAGTTCAACAATGCTAGAGCAAGCGGAATAGAGAAAACTGGGAATGGGAATGGAATTCAATTGCAAAACCGAAATTCAAAAAATTTTATTTGGGAGGAAAGAAAGGAGAAACTCAGAAACTTGAACCGTCCATTTTCATTATTTATCGGTAGAACCACACCTTTTTCTAGGTTTAAAAAGGAATTACCTTACTCTCTCACTATTTTCAATTATCCGTTTAAAGTTTTATAATTGAAGATCTTCATATGGCTATGGTCTAAATGGTTACGGTCTCACTTTTCCTATTAAAGATGGAGGGTGGATTATATGAGCAAAATTTTTTCCTCTTTTCATCTGCTCATGCCTCTTTTTTGTTAATACGAGCGCAATGGACAACCGACCAAGCGATTCAAAACCGAACCGCCGCTTAGAAGAGCTAGGCGATTAGCCAGTCTGCCGTTAGAGAATGAAGGTATAACATGAAGAGCCAATTACCCACTTCAAACAACAACCTTAACCTATTTGTAAGCGTAAGTCAAAAAACAAAGCTTTTAGTCAACTTTTTGTAATTCTAGTCAGATTGATAAGGACTACCATGCAGGTCATCGAAAGCTTTCTGCTGTATATATTTTCAATAACAAAATCAAACTAGCATATTACTGTGGATTTACTTTCCCTTTCCCCATTTTATTGACTCGTGATTATGAATTTTCTTTGTTTGTTTGTATGGTGTTTTTACGTTGCTTGGAACCAGTAATCGATTATTCAGCAACGGGACCAACGGCTTTACGTGACTTCCGAACCACGTCGAGAGTGAACTTCTATCACCAGAAATTCACATCTCTCACTCCTCAATAGAATGGCCGAGAATCGAACCCGCGACCACCGAGGTGAGAAGCAAACACCAAACCAACCACGCCACTGAGGCGCTTGAATTTTCTTTGGATCCTTCCGCTATTCATCCCATTAGAGTAAATCACTAATAATCAAGTATCAATAGTAATCACTGACGCATCTTTTCATTTAGGCCATTCCAGCTTTTTCGGCTAGAGTCAGTTGTTTAAAACTCCCCTGTCAATCGCTAAAATCCTTCCCTTGTGCACTTTTGGACTCGGCGACAAAAGCATATTTACTCCTCTCACCAATAAGAACCTGAAGTCTCCTTATCAAATAGAAAGAATCCTTTGAACTTCATCCGCTGAAATTGAAAATCATTCAGGTTTTTAGTCAGGGTACAAAAAGCAACCGAATTTCTTTTCCTTTTATCGTTTGTCTTATTTTTACCCGACAAGATAATGCCCTACTATAGCTTGCCATTAAAAGACCTTATAAACGTTTATGTGCACATTTCTGGCTTATAAAACTAATGGATTCAGGCTATTTATCTTCATATATGGCAAGTTACTTACATACGTTTGGGAGGTAAATTTAGAAAAAGGCTTCATACCACCTATCGACCGTATAATAGAAGTAAATGTCATTCTTTGCAATTATTCCGATATTTTTGATAGCAAAATAGCAATAGAAATAGAAATGCACGAATATTTGGAACAATTTCAATATCTACATATGTGTGTGTGTGTGCATATGTATACACATACATATGTATATGTATATATATTATATATATATATATATATATATATATATATATATATATATATATATATATCACACAATTTACCATATCCTCATTTTTAAGAGTTTAGTTCAGATGGTTACAGACCTCCTCCACAACTTTTCATAAGTAATGTTGGTAGTCTCGAATATATTTGCAGCTACTATAAAATTCATTGACTGCGAGTCATCGTTTTTCTCAAATACCTTTCAAACTAATTATTTAATCGAGATGGTACTTTGACACAGTGTACAGTAAGTTTCAGAAGTGAAGCGACAAATTTCAGAGGTTTTCGTTCGTAATTCACTAACTGGCAACTACAACACATAGCTGACAAACTTTTTTTTTTTTTACAGTGAAAGCTCTATCAAGGATAATAAGCTAACGCATGATGCACAAATATCAATCAAAGAAAAAAATTACCGTAATTGTAATTATTTTAAAGTATAGTAATTACTTCAAACTATAGAAACGAAACGATTTGAAATTTTCGTTCAACACAGATTATCAACATTACCAACGTATATTTCGAGCAATGTGGAAGCAAATATTTGACATCATTGTGTATTATCAATTATTTTAGCAAAGATGCATAAAACGCTGCAAGTATCAATAGAATGTAAAGGGAAAATCACTGCAACATTAAACATAATCAACCATGAATGCACCTAGATTCAAGAGAAGTTGGGTGTGGTTGGTGGTTCTGTTTTTATCTTCTGGGACCGAACATAAAAAACACACCATCTTCGAGAAAGGCTCAACTGCTGCTGCTACCTTCAGGTGACTAGGCCTAGTTCCGGGCATAGCAAGACTTACAATGCAGGGCCACTGTCAGTTATTTAGGCAAAGATAGAACCATTAGGACCGACACCAGGACCTGTCTTTGCACCTGGGAAACAGACTCGCTATATAAAAAATAAGAAAGACGGTCGCAAGCAACCAGAGCACGCGTAAGTGGCCGTTAGGGGGAGTGATATCACCCAAATTCATATTTCCACAGGCAACCAGTAATCAGTTCGATCCAGTCAAGCATTATTGTGTAACAGAAATTTATGAGTTTTTGGGGGGATTTATATATATATATATATATATATATATATATATATATATATATATATATATATATATATGTGTGTGTGTGTGTGTGTGTGTGTGTGTGTTGTGTGTGTGTGTGTGTGTGTATATATATATATAAATTTATTGAAATTATATATATATATATATGATTATGTATATATATATATATTATTAACTGGCAACCTCATGAGAGTTTCTAAAGAAGTACGATCAATTCTGAAATTTGTCTCTTCACTTCTGGAACTTACTGTACATGACATCTCGCCCTAGTCTTTGGTAATATAGTGCATTGTCAAACGGTGTTAGTTCAAGTTGGGTGTTTACTCTGGACTTACAAGGTGTTGCCAAGCATCGCCAACCTATGCTGTCGAACATACTTTACCCCATATCCCGTCCCTCCCTACCTCCCTCACTCTCCCACACCCTCCTCACCCCACCCTCCAACCCACCTTCCTGGCCCTCCCGCCTTTTCCACCCACTTTCTTGCCTATCATTTATAAAAATATTATAAAATATTACATAATACTGAATGCTATAAATATGTAGGGTTTTGTAAATTCTCTGTTATTTAATTATTGTTAATGTATTTTCTTTAATCATATAAATGGGAGTGGCTAAGAGTGTATGACCGTCGGCTGTTCACCAAGGTCTGCTCATTTTCCCCAAATCCCCCAAGTAGGTGGAGCTTTGTCTCCTTCCTTATTACGTCAGCAGTAGGGAAAAACAAAGAAAATGGATGTAATTTGGGAGGGAAACCACTATCCACTATCATATATCATTTTGTGTGTGTGTGTGTGTGTGTATGTATGTTTCTCTATTCATATCGCATTACAATTTCGTTTCTACTAATCAAACGCCAGTATAAGGATGCAATTCTTGTATCGTACTGAGTTTAGTGAATGAGTTGTTTCATGCATCTTGAATTACATTACTTATCATTATATAAAAGTGACGCACTGTATTCATATACCTACCTAATTTTGAGACAGGTTCCGAAAGGGATTTTGGGTTTTACTTCTATTTCTTACAATTGGGACAGTCGTTATAAAGACTGCCTAAATGATACTATTACCCTATTTCAGGCATTTAACGTACAGGGGGTATATAAAGAAGGTATCCAGTTTTTGCCTCATTCATAACCAGTTAAGAAATTTATTTTCTTATGCCTTTCACAGTTTGTTTATATCTCCATTTTGCAGAATCTGCACACTGTTATCATTGAGGAGTATCTCGTTTTTTATTCTTTGACGGCAACAGACCAAATGTGCTTGTGATCAAAGAAACTAAATATATATCATCACTAATATAATCTGAATATACTTGTCCCTTGTGAAAAAATGTGAATTTGATTGATTTTTAATGAGTATATAAAAGTAAAAAAGAATATGTTGTTTCATTTAAACACTTTCCGAAATTATATTTTGTTTAATCTGAAGTATATATATATATAATATATAATATATATATATATATATATATATACCTATATATATATATATATATATATACTCCAAGGGTAAGTAATAGAACAAAGTCTAGATGGTATGGTAGAGATACAAATATACTGATTGATTGATTGACCAATATGCGAATGCATATTGTGATTGATCCTTATGCTATTGTCAGCTTTCTCCATTTTGTGTATGGTTAGGAGTCGTATTGCAATGCATTTCTGCAACGACGCGGACACAAAGTAAAAATGGCAGCCGTGACAGCAATGGAAAATCTGTCCTCAATTAATGACGCAGAGAATTACTTATAGAGCGAGTGCTCCAGCCGATAACCAACCCCTTATCATTACGCATATTACCTGACACGACAAGGATACTTGAAAGAAATACATTGGGAAAAGTTAACTATTATTATGGTCATTACGTCAAACCTCGCTATCCTTTTCATTATGAACTCTCCAATTATCTGGTGGTATTGAAAAACATCAGGGAAAACGGTATTGTAGGGGGAGAAATGAGAAACATGGCGACAAAGAAAGTGAGAGAAAGGGAGGGAAGGATGGAGGGAAGAGGGAGGGAGAGGGAAGGAATGGGGATAGCTGGGCGTTCGATCTTTAAATGACTCCTGCCGACTCATACGACTTTACTTTACCTTTAAAAGATAAGGATAATCGTCTTAACTGATACCATTTGACATGGCACTATATTACCAAAAATTAGGGCGAGGTGTCTTGCACACTGTCAAAGTAACATTTCGATCAAATAATTAGTTTTGAAGATATGAGAAAAACGACGACTCGTGGTCCCTGAAATGCAATGCATAGTAGGTGCTCCTAAGAGACATAATCTAGGAACAATTTTGGCCCTTGATGAAGATGAGTTAAATCTGGTGCCTGAACAGAATACAGAATATCAAAAGATGACCGTTCTAGGCAAACTTGAATTCAAAGGTAAATGACACAGAGAGAGAGAGAGAGAGGAGAGAGAGAGAGAGAGAGAGAGAGCATTTTGGTTATGCACAGAGTGACTGAATTAGATCGGGGGGAAATGAGGAATATTTTGTAAATGTGATGGGACCGAAACTTAAATATTTGTTTGTAATACGTGATTCCCTGGAATTATAATTATATATGGGTACATTATGCAGGGGGTAAATGGTGACTGGAAAAGTCTGATATATATTGTGACGGTACAGACCACATGGAACTATATCTGATTACTATTAGGGTGAGGGAAAAGTGAAAATAGATATAACTTTGGACTGGAGAGGAAACACTGAACATGTAGCTGTAAATAAGATGATGTATGAACTGCCTTTAAAGAAACCAATTAGATTGAAGAGTATGTATAATTCAGTATTTTCATAGGGATAGTGTTTAGAAAAATATTTAATTTATATACCATTATCTCTCGCATGGGTATGCTTATGAGTAGTGGTCTTTTTGATAATCTACTCATATTGCTTCCTGCAGCTTCATAATTACCACATTTGTATCTTCCTCTGTCACCTGCCTTTGCATTAATCTTCTGTCACAACCACTGTTTCGTATTCCCCAAATCTTGGCAAGGGTTTCAAGCTTTCTCTAAAATACTCTTTCATTCTATTACTAATTTCTAGGGAGACGGGTCGAAAACTTCCCTTCCCTACTCGTCGCTGAAGTAGGACTTTTACTGCTTTTTATGGTAATTCACGTAAGCACTGGGCAATGTTGATTTTATTATAAATGACATGCGTTTTCTCCTGTCGTACTCACGTTTTTACTCATATAATGATCAAACTAACAAAATTTTTGCTCTTTTTCTGCAGTTCAGTATCTTTCATGGCGGCTCCAAAGACAGTCACTGTTTGTCCTCCCTATTCCTGAACCACCTGCACTTTCAAGCCCTGTCCCGTTTTCAAAGGGTAGTCTGTCATCACCTAGGGATTGCTTTCCTTGTAGAAAAATAACAGAGCCAGTCTTGCTTTAGCCAGATTTGTAACTATGTGTGTGTGTGCGTTAGATAGATAGATAGATAGATAGATAGAGAGAGAGAGAGAGAGAGAGAGAGAGAGAGAGAGAGAGAGAGAGAGAGATGCTCAAATATGCCTAAACATGCTTAGCCCCTCAAGTTATACATAAAGCAGGCGGAAAGGCCTACATCCATGATGTGATAGGTTTGATAATTTCATGGAATCCACTTATCCATAATTTTGTTACTTCCACGCAGTGAGTGTGGTAACTGTAATATTCCGAAGCAATGCGTACACAATACAAAAACAAGATAACGAAGGAGCAGCTAATCAATACATTCTTTAAAGCAGTGAACAAAGTAACTGCGAATCCAAGCTGGAATTAATAGCGCGAACATATATTGAAAAGAAAGCTTTTTTTGTGTTCTATCAAGAATATTATTATCGAGATATCAAGATGTAATTCATTACAAAGACAAATGTGTCTCACTTAGATTTAAAAGATGTCA
>NC_061107.1:95886955-95894455 GCF_015104395.2 Macrobrachium nipponense
AGTGTTATCAATGATTTACAGTAATGGTTTACAGTCGTCGTAAAAATGAAAGGCTACTGTTGCTATTTCTTATGTGTAGAATGATATGCTGCTTAGAATTAAATCATGGCTTTATTTATGTTTCGCTCAAAATATATCCCTGATTCCCTTTTTTGCTTGATATATTTTTTTTGGAATTTATCCTGAAATAATATCTGTTTTAGGCTGGTTTGCTTTCATATCATGTACTCAAATTTAGCGTTCTGAATTTGGTTTAGCAAAATAACTTTGTATTTTGCGTTAATTGCGGGATAAGCTTGTTTTATTTATTTAGAAAAACAGCTCTTGCAATCCAAATGAATTAAGTTGATTAAGTTCTTAACAATCTTTAGCTCTAAAAACTTCATTTGCCGTTTGTTTGCGTTTTGTAGCCTTTTGTTCCTGTTACTTTTGCCTTCTCCGTATTTCTTCTGCTTCTTTCGTTTCTGCTGCTAAGAAGAGTATTAGAATTTTCATTACGTTCAGTCTCTGTAAACAGGTGCACTGCATCTGAACCATTTATTCGACAGAAAATTAAAATATTTCTACAGATATCTGATATATTATAATGTACAAAATTTCAAGTACAAAAAGTAAACAAAATAAGCTACAGAACAATAAACTAAATAAATAAGTAAAATACTGGAGCTGGTGATGAGTCACCAGGTGTGGCGGTGTATTTAGTGGCACTCATGTGCCTCCCATCCGGGCGAAGTGGCGTATTGGAGGAAGGGGGAGGGAGGAGGAATAGCTGCCTGGAGGACTCTATGAGTTTCGTGCCAGTGCTGTTGCGACCGTGCTACTGGAAAGATGCGCCACAGCTCGCTCTTCCCCGGGGTTTACATTTTCCATACTCTCTTGTAGTGGGTGAGGCGTCGCGACAAACATTACAAGTTCATCGACCTTGAAAATCAGTATTGACTGACTGACACCACACTGCGGTATTGCTGTGACAGTTGACTGTCAGATTTTGGTGCAGTCAAAAGTACTCTTTGCTAGAAACAATTTACAATCACGTGATTTTCAAATAGTACGCAAAGTGCTTTTAAAAAAAGCTGGAATGCAGTAAGTAACTTCTCTGTATAGAACTTGATACATTAATTTATATATTTTTTATACTGCCTTTCATTATATTAAATACCTTTTACGACATAATTCGTTTACTTTCTTTAATGTAATTTACATTGCTAATTTTTGCATATTTTAAAAATGTTTGAATCCCTTCACTTTTCAAGTTCTGGTTTACTCACAACCGCATGGAATCATTGCCACGTAACGGTTCAGTTGTATTAGAATATAACTGCAATCATATTTTGGTGTAAAAACTGTTTTTATTTTTAATAACAGACTAATCAGTAATTATAATATTCATTAGTTATAAACAAGGGAAACTTTGAAGCTGTATCAGCTGAATGTTTGTATGTATGTCTAGTACATTTGTATATACTTATGTATATCGACATTTATGTACATATGCAGTCTTAACAATTGTTTGTTTTAAAACTTATATACACATGATCAGAGAAATATTCTTCAACATTGCAATGTTGCTTCCATTCAGAAGTAGACTTTGCAGACAGTAAAATATTCTTTTAGTATTTTTTATCTTAAGTATATCCACTCACGTCCTTTCTAGTTTCAAAGGTGTAAAGAACTGGGTAGGTATACTTACTGTATCGTCATGGCAAGAATAACAAAAAAAATGGGTAAGCACATTCAGGTACATATCGCATAGACCTTTAAAACAGAAAGCAAATTCGCCATGCAAAATATGAGCGAAAACCTTAATTGTTAACAGCCGCCTATGCCAAGGATGTCTTAATTAATTAGTCCACAGCAACATCCTTCCCAATTAGTTTTATAGATGAATATATATTTAATTTACACACGAAATCATTGTTCCCATTTGTACCTATATGAGTGGTTAACGTTCCCTGTCGTTGATCACTCTTGATCTTATCCTGGGGAAAATAGCTCTGTCGTTGAGTGTTGTTAAAAAAAACTCCCTTTGATGCAAACGATTTAATATCCATTAACTACTGTGAAAGACAGCTTCTCTCTCTCTCTGTCTCTCTCTCTCTCTCTCTCTCTCTCTCTCTCTCTCTCTCTCTCTCTCTCTCTCTCTCCAATCAAGAATTATTGTAAACCTCTTTTCACACTGAATAGGCGTTGCTTTCATAAAGCACAGATTTAGTAATGTGAAAAGGTATTAGTTAATTTTTTCGAATTTTTTTCAGTTTATCTGCATTAGTCATTTCTTAGTAGTTGATTACTCCTCCCCCTATTTTTAGAGAACTGTTATCCTTCATTCATTGGATGAGAGAGAGAGAGAGAGAGAGAGAGAGAGAGAGAGAGAGAGAGAGAGAGAAAGAGAGAGAGTCTAAGCTTCTGGGTAGAGAAACTTAATAGCCAACGATATAGATATTACATGATTCCTAGTTCGTTATCAGGGACTCTCAGTTATATGTTTTCACGATGAAAGTTTTGTCGATTTATCGGTGACTTACTGCCAAACAAAAGAACAAAACAGTTTTGAAACTATCCTTGGACAAAGTTATGTGTGTACAGTGTTGCGTAAGATGAACAGATCATCCTATTTTGGTGATATAAGAAGTTAGTATACGGTGATTAATAGTGCAGAGTAAGATCCACGAGATTGCTATCGTGCAGGATAAATATTTTTTCAACACAAACAGCGAGAAATATCGTAGCTTGAGCCTAGATTTGTTTTGTAGAAGTAACCGTCTCATAATGTTTGTCTTCACTGCCGATTTATTTTTAAATGGAGGAAATGGAGGAAATATGCCAAAAAAATACACTTATATACAGTGTAATTTACATGATTTGAATATCTGATTCTGAAGTAAAAATAGTGGATTTCGCAACTGCACGCATAAAGTTATACATTCATATACACAGATATTATATATATATACTATATATATATATATATATATATATATATATATATATATATATATATATATATATATATATATATATATATATATATATATATATATATATATATATATACAGGCAATACATGTACACTGTTATAGAAGAATGAAGACTAGTCACAAAAATAAGGTAGCTATGAAACAGAAACAAACTGTTTTTCGTATCCGGAACAATGATCGACCACAATAGTTTAAATTCGTGTATAGGGCCGTTTCTAGGGATTAGATGTAACTGGGTCTTGAAAGGCGTTTTTTTGCAAAGGGAAACAATCGTTACCTCTTAATTTGAGATTGAAATTATTCAAATTTCGAAAATAGACTAAATGGCAAAAGGTCTCGACGCCTTTGTTTTTAGAGGTATATGACTTACAGAGACGTTTTCAATATACGGGAAAGAAAATCTATTAAAGGAGAGAGAGAGAGAGAGAGAGAGAGAGAGAGAATTTCGTTCACATCGTAACACTTCCTCTAAGTTAAACGTAACCTAGTTTAGGCAGTCAGCTTGCCCTTTTATGAGAGAATGGAAATTGGTTCGGAAGCAATTAAGCGATAATGGCAAAAGTTTTAGAGAAGTTTGAGTTTGTTTATATATATATATTATATATATATATATAGATATATATATATATATATATATATATATATATATGCAGAAGCCAGGTACTATGTCGTACCTCTAAGTAAATGGGGATACAATCCACAATGAAGTAAAAATCCTCTTGTAGTTTAAAATATATATATCTTGTACAGGATTAAAGCTTTCGACCATCAACTGTGGTATTGTTCACTCATGTCTCCACAGTTTGATGGTCGAAAGCTTTAATCCTGTACAAGATATATATATTTTAAACTACAAGAGGATTTTACTTCATTGTGGATTGTATCCCCATATATATATATTAGTATATATATATATATATATATATATATATATATATATATATATATATATGATATATATATGGATATATATATATATTATATATATTCAAACCCTGTATGATAATCTCTGTTGATTAAACGAAGGCCTTCGACAGCTTCTACAGCCCTAATATCATGGAAGATCTAACGTCATTATAGTAATTCCGTTGAGTAAGTAATTGAAAAGATCCACCGAGGGGAAGCGCATGCCAGTGATTGATTCGTAACTTTTGCTGTTTGAATTTCTCATGGATTTTACAGCAACAACAAAAGTTGTTTACAATGAAGAAGTTTGGTTATGAAAAACCAAAACGCGACAGATCTACATAAACGAGCTTAAACAGAATGCACTACATATCTAGAGAGATGGACTTGGCTAAATTGATGAAAATCAGAAGCAGTGATGACTGAGTATGGAAAAATGAATGAAATAAAACCAGAGGGGGAGAGGGTCAGTGAGGCCGAGTATCTCGAATAAGTGGAAACAATTATATCCAATGCGAAGTCTCTTGAGGAAGAATTTAGTTGAAAACTGTAATAGGCAAATTAATCAACCAGCAGGCTGGATAAGAACTGACATTTTAATAGACCGAAATTTCTTGCGAAAGTAAAAGACCAAATATCAGTTCGATTTGATGTGGATAGTTTAAGGACATTGAAGTAGGGACCGACTTTGAAACTACATATATGTAACTATGTTCTCGATTGCAGAATAAACTTAACGAGTAAATAACAAGAGACTAAAAGACAGAGTGGAGATATTGTACCATAAGAGAAATCACATAAGCCGCGATAGGCAGATTGCGTGGACGAAAGGGAGAGGTAGATAGCTTGAACGTTTCCCTCGTACCCCCTTATGGAGAAGAGCTCCAAAGAGGAGCTAGAAGATACTGACTTGCTTGGATGAGAGTATGGCCCATGCAGCTTGGTTTGAGTGAAGGTTTGTGAAGTATGAGCACAAGAAACACATGAATGACGAATTTGACGGAGATCTTGCTTTACTAAGCGTCATAGGCGATGACGACATTTGGGATTTTTTAAAAATTAAATACATGAGCTTGTGAACTGCATCATTCGGGTTGTGTTTATATATGAGCCAGTGCGCGCAAATACATGTGTGTGTGAATATATGTATGTATTATCAAAATAAAATCTACTATATACTTACATGACAACTGTAAACCAAAGCCTCCATCTCCAAACGTTGACACAGTAATTCGTCTTTCGTAGGATCTTTCTAAAGGAGTATCACGCTGGATTATGTTCATCCACTCTTCATGGCACGTTTAGTACAGAAAACTAGGAGCTACTATTGTAACTAATGGGCACAGCTTTCCGTGTCGAAAATGATGACAATGGTTGCAGGTCCACAATAATATAGCAGCTGAGTATATGGTCTCTAATGGATATTAAAAAGCTTTCGAACCTTGTACTAGGTTCATTATCAGTCAAGTCACTTGACTGAAGATGAAACCTAGTACAAAGTTCGAAAGCTTATAATATCCATTAAAGACCATATACTACATGCTATATTATTATGGACCTGCAACCATTGTAACTGTTTGTGGTACATATTGATATTTCAAGTAGGCCGCTTGTTGTTTTTGCTGTATTCATTATCTGACATGTTTTCTTTCGAAATATCAATAATATCATCTCTTAAGATAGCCAGCATATGGTCTGTTCCTGTTACCAAGTTAATAATAATGCTTCATTACTCACGGAGTCATTTTCTTAGTGATTTTAACTAATTACTCGCTATTATTCTCAGGTTCCATTTGCATAACACGTCATAACTTTTTAAATTTTGTAACCTATAAACAGTTTACGATTATACACTGTAAAATTCAAGGTACAAGAAAATTAACTTCAATGCCTTTTTTTTTCTTTTTGTAATGTGAGTTTTGTTAGTTGCAAAAGTCAACTTTAAAACGTAGGCACTTTAAATCACTTTTAAAAACAGTTTTTCATTACATTTAAATTTCTACTTTACAATCAAATTGTCTATGCATCCTAATCTCTCAGATGCTCAAAATGTCCCCACCCCCCTCAACATTGCAACATTCTTCAAAACTTTACAGATCTAAACTGTTAATATATGAATACAAAATAGATAGTTGAATAACTGTAAACCTACTTTTAGGCCACCCTGTATAAAATTCGGTTTCGTGAATATCATACATCAAGATATATTTTCATACTTTCCTCCACAAATAGATCATTCCCTCCATTACTAAATATTGCGCGATGAAGCATTATCTCTCTCATAGTACGATGTTTATAGCAAATCAGTTTTCCTGGAAACGAAGTCAAGTTCTTTTCTGCACTAAAACGACGAGAATGAGCACCATGTCCTTAATTTTCGACAGTAATCATCGTTCCTGTAACTAACTCTTTCATCCAAAAAAAAAAAAAAAAAAAACGTTACCTGGAGTGTATTGCAGCATGCACATACGATCACAGTTTTCCTGTAATTGGAAATCCATTCTGGAAAAAAACCCGGTTTTTTCTCAGCTTCCCGTTTGGGAAACACCGATGGGTCTTTTGTCAGGGCCTGGCATCGCAAGGCTCTTGAAAAAGACAGTAAATTACCGTGAAATTCTCAACAGCACAGAGAATTGGTTGTGCAGAGGACGAGAAATGCAAATGCAGTAGACTGGGATACGAAATGTAAATATATATATCTATATATATAATATATATATATATATATATAGTATATATATATATATATATATCAATTCAAGCTACAAATGTCCTTTAATATCTAAATTCACTTTACCTCCCAAATGATATATTTTCATATATGTACCGAAGGGGAATTTTTTTAATTGATAATAATTTCGTCCCCCCATGGGATCGAACCACCGTCAAGTGGACGGGGACGAAATCAGGACAGTCAGGTGACGCTATCCAATCAGCCAACAGATTGGCTGATTGGATAGCGTCACTGACTGTCCTGATTTCGTCCCCGTCCACTTGGACGGTGGTTCGATCCCATGGGGGGTGGGGACGAAATTATTATCAATTAAAAAATTCCCCTTCGGTACATATATGAAAATATATCATTTGGGAGGTAAAGTGAATTTAGATATTAAAGGACATTTGTAGCTTGAATTGATTATATAAATGGATCACGGTTTTCGATGTGATAATTATCATATCATATATCATATATATATAGATATATATATATATATAGATATATAATATATATATATATATATATATATATATATATATGAAAATTAAGGTAAGTAAAATTGCCTGATATGTCAGGTATTTTTGTTGGATATTTGATTGTAGAAGATCAGAAGTAGTTATTAGTACATTATATAAAAAAACTGGTAATATTATGAATTAAAAAACATGAGAAAATGTGTAGTTTCACGAATATTTTGTATAAAAACGCACGAAAATATTTATGCACTTTCTGCTGACTTTATTGATTAATATCGTCTATTATTTATTCACATGAAAAATTACAATCATAATTCAGTTGCGTATAACGCGATTTAAACGACAGCTTTCAGTAGTTCCGGATGAAAAGATTTTTTAGGGTCAAAACATTTTTTCTTTAGAAACAGATCTTTACTTATGT
>NC_061107.1:95897064-95919564 GCF_015104395.2 Macrobrachium nipponense
ACTCTCATTTAATTTGATCCTAACGATAAGGAAAGCAAAATCGCACTGATGCTCTAATCAGGGAAGGTCAGGATAATACAAAGCTGCAATTACTGGAATCAGGAACAATGGTTGTTAAAACATGAAAAAGATTAATTATAGTGGATGTAGCCAAATGAACTTGTGTTCCCTTCAAGATTATTTTGTAGCTCATTTTGACAAACAAAAAATAATCAAATTCAGTTTCAATTAAAAATTTTATTAAAAAACATAATTAATGGACAAGGACGCAAAAATAGCAAAATGTAGCATGAATTCATTGAACTGACAAATCCACGGGATCATAACTGGTCGACAAATTCGAGACTGAAGACACAAGAAATCCAGTCACGAATCCCACGAGACGAAAGGCTGAAATGAAAACTCATATTGACTGCAAACTAATCCGTTTGTCCATCTTGGGTTGGTATATAAGGACCATCAGGGTGGTTAAGGTGTGTTGTTACTCAGATGACTCGAGTTAAATACCGGCCAGAGAAATTTCCATCTAGGCTACTCTGGTAAAAAGTGGCTCGAATAAAAAACAAGTATGAGTGACAACACACTGGATACATTAGTTCTTTTATACATCTGGTGGTCTATAATTTTCGCCCAAAGCCTTCCATATTATAACCTGTCAATGGCTATCATAGTTGCCCTAATGGAATTTTATATTCCAGATTTATATATTCACACTCCTTCACCGTTTTCCAGCATTTTTCAGGATTTCCTGCCAACACTTTCGAATTATGGAGCTCCTCTGAACAGACCTATCGTCCTCCACTTTCGTTATATGCGAAACCGTCTTCCGTTTACATTCAACATCCATGTTTCACTTGCAGATCATTTCTATAGACCGTGATCGTTCCCTTTTTTATCACAATTTTTGGCTCACCTCTTTTCATATTGCATCCAGAAAGATATCCGTTTACCTTAAAGAAATAACATTCACCTGTCTCTGACTCACTAACAAATACTTACTTTTTATAAGTGAAACTTTCCACCGAATATAATCAGTGCAACTGATTAACTAATGAACTCTAAATGCATATGGGTTAATAAATTTGCTAAAACTTTCCAATATAGAGTTTGTGTCCTTCAGTAAACTAAGCATTTTGGCAAGGATTTGTCGACGTTCTCTAATCTTGAAACATGTCTCTTCAAAATAAAGAAGGAAAATTAATGTGGGAAAAATCTATATTCTCTTAAAATGTTATTCTCGTGAATTTAATGCTATAAGACTTTTAACACATTTGAAGCTATAAGTTTTAAATCTAAAGAATTAAATATTGACTGAAACCTCAAGTAATATTTGTAAAGAAAATAAATAATAACAATCAACAACCACATGTTAGGAAATGATCCAAAATCAATTTTTTATCTTTTTAATATAATTATTTGTAACAATGACCGCAAATTGTTGAAATACTTTGTTCTCAAAGGAAAAGGTTACTTGATTTTCAGGAGTTATTGAAATTCCTGCTAAATTCATGTATAGTAATAAAGATACCTCTTCTATCTCTCTCTTCTCTATCTTTCTAAATTTACACCGTATTTTTCTCAATTGCTTTTAATCGTAATAAGCTTCCATTCATAGACAGTTTCTTTCCTTGTGGTCTTGTGTTTGCGCTGTCCAGAAGTTTGACTCAAGGTATTATTCACATTCAAGACCATACTATGAAAACTCGTAGACATAAGACACACATTTTATTATCCGTACGTAACATGCTAATATAGAAATAAATTTCTAATTCATTGATTCGGGTCAGTAAAAATATCAATAAAGAAGGGGGAAAATACAATAGTAAGTAATAACACCTACCTTATTCAAACCGCGAAGCGAGACGTGAGTTAAGGAAATAATCAGGCCCTGAATATGTACTGAAGAAAATGTCAGTTTCCTCTTTAGGCACGTGAATTGGAGAGGTAGACACCTTATTCGTTTACTCTCTCAGTGAGTCTTTCTTTAATGAAATGAACTGTCACAAATATACAGCTATCCCTTTCAGGCCGTTTGGGGAACGAAATCCCTCATGTGATCCTCCAAACTACAATTGGGGTTTTGAAGAAGATGGAAACTCAAAAATAAAGGGTGTAATCAAGAAATTATTTGAACGAAAACGTTCTTGACATATAATTATTTTTTTTATCATAGAAGCCTGTGATTTATTTGATAACAAAGAAACTAACGATAAATAAAAACTAATTTTTAAAATTCAATTAGTACTGTATATTTTGTGAAGAGGATTATTGCCTTATGATAATAACACGAGTTGCTATCTTATCATCGGCAATGATTATTGACAAGCTACAATATACTTAGTTTCTGCACTGTTTGTAAAGGGAATTTTAGCCCATAGGTGTACTAGATTGTTATATAAGTCATAAAGAGAGCGTTTGATGCGTCGACAAAAGTTACCTTAGCAAATGAATAAAATAGCAGCGGACACTGCAAATACTTTCATTCATTAAATTGTTTATGTATCATGGATCCAGATCTGGGTGGTAGCAGTAAATGTCGGTGATATTTTATTAGACATCATTTAATTTCCTTCTTAATTTATTTCCTCTGATACTGTGTCTTCAATATTAATTTCTGTTAGAAGAATTTCTTTAATAAAGTAGATACAGTTACTAAATATATTAACTTTTTTCTAAGGTAATAACTAAGAAAGTGGATTTTCGTCATTGTGCTTTGCATATATTTTAATCAAATAGTCAACTATTATGTGGAAAATATTTTTCTAAGTTTGGAAGGGAATATTAAAAAAGGAAAGCTTACAAAAATTTGATTTTAAGCTTTTCAATCATAATCAGTCTTTTCAAGACAAAATCGCAACAGAAACTAAATATGAAGCCTTTCCAGATTGTTTATTTGAGCCTAAATGTAATATGGCATTCACAGGCTACTTTCCTAAGGCCACTTAGTAGTGATGGGTTAGATTATGGTTTCAAAGTGTTGAACTGATGAATTTCTCTACATACCTCAGTATAAGGCAGATTCAATTAGGCGTTGTTGAGTTATTGAAAAGAAATAATGCCTGGCTTCTAGGACCATTAACACTGAAAATAACAGTTTCCTGATAACGAAAAAGAAAACGAGATCTGTTCAGTCTCCAGAGATTGAAGAATGAACATTAAAAACAAAACATAAGCTTGCAAATGCAGAAAACTCAGATCATTCGCGATCGTCATATTCGCCGTGACACTCATCTCAGAACGTCAAACTTAAGCTTTAGGGCCACATAGCTTCACATATGCAACGTACACTTCGGTAATCACGCTGCAACAGTGCAAGTGTCTAACTGAATTTATTTAGGACGATATAAATGAAAAGCGACACTGTAATCAGAATTCTCCTGATGAGATTGGAGGTATCACGGACTACCATATTGAGTCATCAATCATTGCATTTTAAATTAAATTTTCTGTTTATTGGTGCATTTCTAATATTACTGAGGATGAGGAGGATGTCTCTGAACCATTCTACATAGAGAGATACTCATAAAGAAAAAATAAAAAGAAATAAACTACAGTTAAGTCGCTGAATATCTCATCGCGTCAAAGAGATATTCCTGTCTCTCACATTTCTGGGCCTCTGACGGAGTGAAGACGTAATACTCGTTGACCCTAAGGTATCTGCATGGACGGAAGGGTCACCATGAATGTTTCTAGATCAAGAAGTTACGTCTCATGGGGTTAAAGCTAGACCGAATTAGTCCAAAGAAAGGGTAAATTCCTTCATCGTTCCACTATTTTTATTATTCTGTTGGGTCTTACAGTAATTCCTGACATCTTTCCCTCTCTGTTTACGTCATATGCTGGGGATATCAAGGAATTCGGGAAAGGGTGACGTCAGAACATGACTTTATTTCTTTTTAGCAAAGAGCAGGAGCCAAAATTAAAAGGGATATTTTTAAAACGAGCTTTATAGGATAAGAACAGTTAAAAAGAATATGTAATTTTATTAAGGTTATCACTCTAGTAGATTTACATAGATTCTGTCCCTTGACAACATCTCCTTGAAGAAGATAAATGCACAAAGAATAGAAAAAAAAGTGAAAGAAAAAACTGGTTATCTAAATGGGAGCGGTCGACGTGAAATGGAGCAGTACTGGTAATTTCAACAGAAATTACGTCTCCGAACATAATTTCCACTATCGAAGTGCGCAGTCTTTTTGTTCAACGAAGTTAACTCCAGCGCATTTACTATTTCATGCTAGTATATGAAAAAAATGGTCATTAAAGAGGTAAATAAAAACTGTTGAGTGTACATTTCCCCCTTCATTAATGAAAAATTATCCATATACAACTTAAATAAACATTAAACGCTCTCTCTCTCTCTCTCTCTCTCTCTCTCTCTCTCTCTCTCTCTCTCTCTCTCTCACATTTAGCCAGTAGTTGCATACACACTTTAAATTAACTATTCTAGTTAATGTTTTAGTAACTATGAACTATGAATGTCTGCTAATTCATATGAAGTCACCATATTCTCCGTACTTCGACAATGATGTTGCTACGAAAGTGGAGACAGAGAGAGAGAGAGAGAGAGAGCGAGAGAGAGAGAGAGAGAGAGAGAGAGAGAGAGAGTGTAAATTAACGTTTGTTTCATTAATTATAACAGAATGATCCTGGGGAGATTATGTTTAGAATACCATTCACATAAAAAATAATTTCCATCATGAAAGAGTAAACAGTAAACATTATTTATAACTAAAACAAAGAGAAATGTATTCTAAAAGCATTTTTAATTTATTTATAACCAATATTCCAAGGATTTATCATTTACATAATTTCACTTTTGAACTAACATAAGCATTATCTAAAATGCACTCGAGGGATTGATTCCTTAGAGTTTTTCCAGATACAGTCCCCAGGTTACGGCGAAGTTTCTGTTCCCGACAAGGTTTTGTAAGCTGTAAATCACTTTAACACGAATCATCATAATTATAATGGGAATAAATACAACAGCGATGTAAGTCGGGGTTACAGCGACGTAAAGTAGGTTAAGTGCGATGAGCCAAGTGCCTTAAGTCCAGAACGACTTAACCCGAACCTGATGTAACCCGGGGACTAACTTACCTGGATTCTTTAAAAAATATTTAAGCAGTAGTTAATGGTAGTTTCAGAAAATTAATCTGCTACAATCACTGTTTACAACAGAAATGGGATACAAAATTTCTTTAAAAAAAATTAATTATATTTAGATTTTGTCCCTAACTTACATCCTACCACAAAAATCTGAATTATGAACGTGATGGCTTTTGCATAATATAGTTTAAACTCCGATTAGTTATTCTCATTCTAAAAGAGGACAGTGCTAACAAAAAATTACTCATGCATGATATTTCCAAAGAATAAACACTAAAATGGCTTTAATACATACATCCATACATTTATATATATATATATATATATATATATATATATATATATATATATATATATATATATATATATATATATATATATATATATATATATATATATATATATATATATATATATATATATATATATATATATATGTGTGTGTGTGTGTGTGTGTGGTGTGTGTGTGTGCATGTATGTATGTATGCATATGCATTATTGCTGAGCCATCTCTAGGGGCTGATCCAATATGGTGGAAATTCACAATATATATATATATTATATATATATATATATATATATATATATATATATGTATAATATAATTTATATATATATATATATATATATATATATATATATATATATATATATATAATAAGTTATAAGAATACATTAACCCTTAAACGCCGAAGCGGTAAAAATCAAAAAACCTCCCCCGAATTCCAGAGCCGGTTTTGAGTGAGCGCGGAATCGGAAAAAATAATTTTTTCAAAAAATCACAGCGCGCTAGTTTTGAAGAGTAAGAGTTCATTTTTTGGCCCTTTTTTTTGTTCATTGCCTGAAGTATAGTATGCAATTATCAGAAAGGAAAAATAATATCATTATCATATGTAAATAATGCGATATATGGTAGCGAAAAAAAAAAATCATACATAATTGTATTAAAATCACGCTGTGCAAAAAAAAACGGTAAAAGTTAACGAGTTTCATTTTTTTTCGTTGTATTGTACACTTACATTGCAATCGTTTTGATATATAATACATTGTAAAACAATAAAAGCAAACCCGGAAAAATATTATCACAAAATGATGTACGAATTCGTAACGTGCGAACGTAAAAAAATATTTTTTTCAAAAATTCAAAAACACCGTAAATCTCAATATTTTGTTCTAGAGACTTCCAATTTGTTTCAAAATGAATAAAATGAAAAAATAATGAATATTACGATACTGTAAGATTTTTAGCTTACAATTGCGTTTTTTTCGACCATTTCGGTAGAGTCAAAGTTGACCGAACGTGGTTTTTTTTTGTTTTTTTTCTATTTATCGTGATTTATATGCAAATATTTCGAAAATGAGAAAAGCTACAACCTTCAAATATCTTTCATTTTATTTTACATGAAATTGCGCACATTTTCATATATAAAACTCTATGAAATGCCTAATATGAAACGGAGCAAATTTTCCGAGAATTCGATGTACGAAATTCGGAGATTTATGGCGGAGAGTCCGCGCGCGGAGGGAAGGAAAGTTTTTTTTCATAAATTCACCATAAATCGAAATATTGTTGCTAGAGACTTCCAATTTGTTACAAAATGAATGTAAATGATTGAATATTACTAAAATATAAGAGTTTTAGCTTACAATTGCGTTTTTCGACCATTTCGGTAGAGTCGAAGTTGACCGAACGTGGTTTTTTTTCTATTTATCGTGACTTATATGCAAATATTTCGAAAATGAGAAAAGCTACAAACTTCAATTATTTTTCGTTGTATTTTGTACATGAAATTGCGCACTTTTCATATACTTTATGTAACGGCTAATTTAAAATGGTGCAAACATTACCACAATCGCACGTAACATTTTTTCGGAAGAGTTACCGCGCGGACGTAAGGAAAATTTAATTTTGTTCATAAATTTACCATATAAATCGAAATATTGTGCTAGAGACTTCCAATTTGTTACAAAATGAAGGTAAATGATTGAATATTACTAAAATATAAGAGTTTTAGCTTACAATTGCGTTTTTCGACCATTTCGGTAGAGTCAAAATTGACCGAAGGTTGAAAATTTGTCACTTATCATTTTTTATATGAAAATATTTCAAAACTGATAAAAGCTACAACATGGGTTGTTTTTAGTTGTATTGTGCATGAAATTGCGCACATTTCCATATATAACTTTATGTAACGGCTAATTTTAAAATGGTGCAAACATTACCACAATCGCATGTATGATTTTTTTCGGAAGAGTTACAGCGCGGACGTAAGGAAAAAGTTTTTTCATAAATTCACCATAAATCGGAATATTGTGCTAGAGACTTCCAATTTGTTGCAAAATTAAGGTAAACAGTTGAATATTACTACAATATAAGCGTTTTTAGCTTATAAAAAAAAAAGAAAAAAAAAAAAACAATTGCGTTTTTCGACCATTTCGGTAGAGTCAAAAGTTTGTGACCGAAGGTTGAAATTTTGGCACTTATCGTAATTTATATGAAAATATTTCAAAATTGATAAAAGTTACAATCATGACTATTTTTTTGTTGTATTGTGCTTAAAATTGCGCACATTTTCATATATAATACTTCATGTAACGGATAACTTAAAACGGTGCAAAAATTATGTCAAAGTGACGAAATAATTTTTGAGATGTGTCACTGATACTTTTAGTGCGATAAGAAAGAAATTCGCGCTTGCGCGCCTGCGTAACGATTGTAAACAAAACAACGCCTTGATCCGTGAACTCCCAGCATCCCCCAAGGCGCGTGATTCAAAAGTTTTTGGCTGGTAGGCCTATAAGTATTTTTCCGCGAATTTTTAAAAAAACTTTTTTGAGCCGACGTATGGTACGTCCATTCGGAAATCGGGGGAGATTTTGACTCGACGTTTAATACGTCCATTCGGCGTTTAAAGGTTAAAAGATAGCTAATACTTAAAAAAAATTAAAATTAAAAAATGGCTAAATGAGACAATTGAGTAGATAAAATAAAATAAAGAAGAATTCAAATTTAAGTTACAAAAACGGATATAAAACTTATAAAATGTCGAGGTCTGTAGCAAACTGGGCAGAGGGTAAAATATTTTATATTCTGTTAAAATATTTTATATTCTGCTAAGATAAATCCTTAGTATATTTACTGTTCTTTTCTACCATCCGTTTTTGTGACTTAAATTTGCATTCTACTTTATTTTATTTTATCTACTCAATTGTTTCATTTAGCCATTTTTTTATTTTATTTTTTTTAAGTATTAGCTATCTTTTATCGTACTCTTATCATTTTTATACATGTCATTTTATTATTGTGAATTTGATTGCAAGAACTATAATCTCATTCATTTTAATTTTATAGGTTGATAACGAGTGATAGTACTACTCGAAACATGTCCAAATAAAGTTGTACAAAATGCTGTTCTGGGTTTTGGCCTTGGTGTCCTTACTGATATATATATTATTCTGTATCCACCTCGATCACTCCTAGGAAATATAATTAACACTTGAAAAAAAACTAAATCACTCAGGCATAAGGCCGATATTACTGAGGAGGGAGGAAGTTACATAAAACCTGGACTCTAGTTTTAAAAGCACTGTATTTACATGAATTTACAGAAGTCCAGGAGACTAAAAAATGGGGGGATCACTTTGTCGATCCACCGGGACACGTGGCTGGAGCAATCCAGTCACAGTGTTTGGAGATTTTGCGCAACGGATCAAAAATGCAAGCTAGTTTCAAGGATTTCCAACTCCTACCACAATCAGTCACAGCGTTTGTCTGCAAATAGAGGACACAGGCATAAGGCGGGGACCACACAAGGGTGAACGTTGCACACTACTTTCTTTTAATCAAAAAGGCCACTCATAAAGGGAATGAAATGACTGGGAGATTTACACAAAGAGAACTATTTCGTGGCTTGAATTCACTAGGGGGATGTTACTAGTATCACAGGGGAGTAATTACAGAATTGAATCCAGCTGGGGGATATGAGAAACTACACAAGTCGCCTTAGAAAAATGGAAATGACATACAAAGGTAAAACAATTCCCTGGCTGAAATGGAACTCCTCTTACAGTACCTGGATATGGAACTTTAAAAATATACTTGTTTCCAGAGAGCATGGGGAAGCAGACAAAGGAGGGGGGGGGGGAAGGCGGCGTCTCGCGGGTACAGGAGGCGATCTGACCTCTTCTACGCCTGGTGTTCTTCTGAGGGCTGGCCGCTGATTCCCAATCATTTTGAAGGGTTCGCTCTGTAGTGGGTAATTCCAATGGGAGAAGAGATAGCTTTTTCAAAAGAATGGAGAGAATGGATTCTTCCACTTGGAAGGGGCAACTTGCATATACACAAAGATGCATGAAACTTGGTAAAAGACTATTTTCCTTGGTCCTGGCTTAAAATCTTGAACACCACCCCATTCTAGAGGACATTTTAACCCTAGACAGGTTGGAAAGGACAAGACAAGCCAGAAACAAGGACCAATTGTAATATAGATTATTGAGCCTTCCATTCTCCCTTGAGTGAACTTATAATATAAGCAATACTCAAACTCTGCCGATGATAATATTCATGAAGTCTTACTCTTAAAATATAACATCACACTGAGAATAACAATGGATAGCAATCATTGGATGTATATGGACTTAACCTTCAGGTAAATTACATCATATATAATACTACCATCTCAATTGTTAAAGGCAACACACACTATCTGTTTACCTTGATGGGGCGATATGACGCGTTCAGGTGTGTCAAGGGCCCTGTGATTTTGATAAGTAACTTTGTCTCGTAACAAGACGACGCCTATGAGTATTAATTACATCCGTGCAAAAATTAGTGCAACTAACAAGGGGAAAATTAATGAAGTAATTCTTCGTAGAGATTAAATAAGATAACACACACATAAAAAAAAAAATGTAAATTTCACCAAAGACAATGGCAATCTCACAAAAGATAAAGATCAGGGAATAACACTACATCAAAAAGCTAATCAACCAATGTATAAATGAGCCAGGCTTCGAAATTATCTCTAAGCTACAGCAACGTTTGCTGGCTAAAATTTTCCCAAGTCAAATGGAATTCTAAGTGCCTAGAATAGGGCACGGTGCCAATTGTGGCACTTTTATGACAGTAGTTCCTAAAGAAATACTAATTTATACAAGGCCAGAGTGGCTGACAGGTTTGGATCTGCCTAAGCAGAGCATACAATATACAATAAATGCCTCAAGGCAGTAACTAAGAGGAGTGCAAAAAAAGGAAAAAGAAAGTTACCAAAGGGTCAGAAGGAAGTAGAAGTAGCAGAATCTGGCACTCTCCTCTGGATGGAGAGGGTCAGAATTCTCTATAAGAGGGTGGCACTGTGCCAGGCACTAGTGCAGAGAGGCTATTGGCTCTCATAAGGTTTTGGAAAACCTCGACACCCTTTTCCCTTCTTCCTTCGACCTCTCCGAGGTCGGTTCGACGATGCCATGGGGGGCCTTGGATGATCCAAGCCCTTTGAAGATTCCGCAGGGGCATCAGCTCCAGCTGCTGCGACAACTGGGGCCTTGGCACTCGCCCCCGTGCCTAATGCTGAGTGGCTCGGTTCCCTGAGTTCTTCGGCCAAATAGGATTCGGCAGAGTCATTACTCCGGGACCAGTTAGCTGCTGATGGAGGGGTATTGGATGAGGTAATGGTATTCGGGATGGGATTACCCGTGGGGAGGACCGACTCTGGGGCGGTCTGCAAGGCCGCAACATTGGTGGAGTGTCCACTATGGTCATGGGTGTCCTGGAGGATTCCTATTGGAATTGGCTCTTCCTTGACTGCCGGCATGGGTAGTTGGGCCAAGCCAGAGGAGGGAGAACGACCAGGACTTAGAGCTCCAGGAGGAAGACTAGAGTCTGGCCTTGGCACTGGCACTAAGGCCGTTCCTGACTTAGTGGAAGGACTTGAACGGGGCTCAACAACCATGAGAGATGGAGCCTGGCACTGCCAGGCACCTTCAAGAGGCACTGGCTGTGCAGAGATAGTTCTTGGAGGGCCGTGGAATGGGTCTGGGATGTGAGGGCGGGGGCCCTGATCGGTATAAAGTTAGGAAGAGACTTAAAATCTTGTCATAGCAGGACATCATAACCTCCTGGTATATAGGTGGCTACTGCCATGATAAATATCTTAGAATGGTGAGGCTGTGTGACTCTCAACCGGACAGTAGGTAGGAACATCTTGACATGGTTGATGCTCTCTATCGTGATGAACTGGTGCCTATCAACCTTAGCTCCGTAAGGAATTTTATCCTCTCGGATGATGGAGACTTGCGCACCAGTGTCGTCGAAAGCTCGGACCTGGTGGGCAGGATAGCGACCTCTGGGAGGTACGACAAATATGGGGCCCTGAGCAGGGGTGCCTAGAGTGGATGGAATCGTCACAGCCATAGCAAAGGCAGAAGCAGGAGCTTTCTTGGGGCATCCCGCCCAGGCAGTAGTGTGCCCATGCACTTTGCATGTGTCACAGAAACTCTTGCTAAAATCAGGCCTGGGCCTGTTGTTTCTGTTCCAATGGCCGTTGTTTTTGTTATTATGATTAGGTAGTCCATTTGGGGGAGTGGCAGCAGCTTGCTGAGGATGATCCACCCTCGAGAGCTACTGCTCCGTGGTGTGACCTAGTTTGTTGCAATACCCACACACAGGTTTCCGAGGAAGATTATTGGGGCGCTGGGTAGGCTGAGAGGTGGCAGCAGGAGTGAGGGGGAAGAGCAGGACGTATTTTCTTCTTTAAAAAACTCTGCAATGGATGGTGGGTGTCATAGGTGTTTGCCCATTTAAGCACTCCACAATAGTCTTAGGGGTCTTGTCCACCAAGTGGGTGGCAAGATCAGGGGGGCCGTAGGAAAGGAAGTCCTCTAATTGAAAGAGTTCTAAGACCTCCTCAACAGATGTTGCGTTGGAGGCCTTTGTCCACCTACGGAGTGCTGGTGTCTTCTTGGCTGCCCACTCTGTCCATGTCTGGTTAGCCTCCTTGGGCATAGCCCTCCGTTTCTGCCTCCACCAGTCCGGGGTCAATTCGTAAGCCCCAAGGATTGCCTCTCGGACGAGGGCGAGATCTGGTCGCTCATTCAGGGGAAGGGCCTCGAATGCAGTCCTCCCTTTGCCAGCGAGGTGCTTGCCAAGGAGGAGGGCCAATTCCTGAGGGGTTGGATTGAAGTTCCCAAACACCTGTTCGACATGATTGAGCCAGGTGTCAGGTTCGTTATCGTCCCAAGCCCTAATGAGGCCGCCCATGCTGGTGAGGTGAGAGGGCGCAGGGGGCGTGGGACTCGGGGGTGCCAGAGTGGCACTCTGGACTACCATAGCCAGTTCATGTGCTCTTTCTTTCTCCCTTCCGGCTGCTTGGAATGCTCTTTCAGCTGCTTCTCTTCTTTCTTGTGCTTCCCTCTCCTTCTCCCGTTCGGTTGCTCGCTCTTGGGCTGCTTCCTTCAGCTTATCTTTCACCCAATTGATTAGCTTTGTGCCCTCCAGCCCCAGGGCTCTTCCAGCTTCTGCAAAGTCCTTAGCCTCCTCCAGTGCTGCGTTACTGGCCATCTCCTCAGCCGTAAAACGCTAGTAGACTAGCCTGAGAATAATAGTATGGAAAGCAGTTGCAAAACTGCAAATGTCGCCAGAGGTATGCGGAAATGCTCGATGCAGACTTGGCAAGATGACCATAAATCCCAGCAAATACAGTTACTACTGGTGCGTAGTGTGGCAGAGACCTCACGTCATAGGCTCTCTGTAATTTAGAGTTCGGCGGAGAACTCGACGACGATAATGGATTTGACAATAAAGCTCGTAAAATAAAATGAAAGAATCTGGTCACGAAATTCACGGAACCTCACGTGAAAACGTAGAAATGAATGTCGTAAAGGAGGAAATTCAACGCCAGTACAGGTTTGTAAGGTAAAAGGGAGAAAAAAAAATCTAGTCGTGAAATTCACGGAATCCTCACATGAAAAACATAGCAAATGAATGTCATAAAGGCGGAAATTCAACACCAGTACGGGTTTGTAAGGTAAAAAGGGAGAAAAAAAAATCTAGTGGCAAAATTCACGGAATCCTCACGTGAAAAATGTAGCAAATGAATGTCTAAAGGCGGAAATTCAACGCCAGTACGGGTTTGTATGGTAAAAAGGAAAAAAAAAATCTAGTCACGAAATTCAAGGAACCTCACGTGAAAGACGTAGCAAATGAATGTCGTAAAGGCAGAAATTCAACGCCAGTATGGCTTTGTAATGGAACCTCACGTGAAAAACGTGGCAAATACAGTTGATAATAAAAAATGCATATGGGATCTCCCTTTTGTTTTGTTTTTTATGTATATCGTCTCGAGGATGGAGACGGGAAGTTGATAAAATATATTTTTTCCTTTTCTACCAACACAAATCCCTGGTCTATCTTCCCCTTGAACCTAGCTTTTCTCAGTATTCGTAATGCTAGCTCATACACATTAAAAGGGAAGAGGAAAACCCAGGATAAAGATCTCTCACCCTATATAAATATACCGCCTCTTCACAACCCCTTTTTTTCCCTAGCTCTTGCGAAACTAAGACTGTCGCCTCCGCGAATTTAAAACCCCGGAGAATTAAGCCACACACGGGTCGTCTAGACAGCGATGAATGAATCACAAATGTTTTCAAGGCCCTGTTGGAAACTACACTAAGGGTAACATATGCCCTTGTTCGAAATGCATATGTTACTCTGCACAGAAAATAACGAAAAGAAAATGTTTACCTTTGATTTTGCTTATCCTAACGTTAAGAATTTTCTTACTTATTGACTCATCTATTCCTTTGTTAATGGACAGGGCAATGGATAGGTTTGAGCCACGTGGCCGGGGAATTTAAAAATCCTATCCTGTTTAGACCTGCGAGCGCCACAAGTGCCACCGAGGGAGAGAGAGAGAGAGAGAGAGAGAGAGAGAGAGAGAGAGAGAGAGATAGAGCGCATTGAGTCACATAAAAAAATAAAACACAAAATATCTTTATAACGCGGGATTCGCGATTAACTAGCAATTCACGAAATATGGCACTTTTTTCATTTTGAAACTTACTCCCTAACCTCTATTCTTTATACAATGGTACATAATATTAACATTTCTTTCTCGAGCTGTAGTCTATCGGCCTACACGTGGTCTATTTCCTATCGCTATAAAGGCAGTCATGTTTATATATCCCTAACTAGAATACCTAGTTCTACACAAATAACTAGAAAATAAAATAAAATTTACCTTATTCCTGTTGTGGAGAATTTAGAAACCTTGCTTTAGCTTGCACATAAAAATATTAAGGAATTCAGATTCAGTTCTTTCATGATTTTAGCTTAACAATCGCTACTACAAAATTCTGGTTTGGGTCGCCATTATTCTGTATCCACCTCGATCACTCTTAGGAAAGATAATTAACACTTGAAAATTTGGCCTTGACTGGAGGACGAGGGATCAGAACAAAGAGAAAAAACTAAACTACTCAGGCATAAGGCCGATATTACTGAGGAGGGAGGAAGTTACATAAAACCTGGACTTTAGTTTTAAAAGCACTGTATTTACATGAATTTACAGAGGTCCAGGAGACTAAAAAAAAGGGGGGCTCGCTTTGTCAAGCTACCGGAACATGTGGCTGGAGCAATGCAGTCACTGTGTTCGGAGATTTTGCACAACGGATCAAAAATGCAAGCTTGTTTCAAGGATTTCCAACTCCTACCGCAATCAGGCACGGTGTTTGTCTGCAAATAGAGGACACAGGCATAAGGCGGGGGGCACACGAGGGCAAACGTTATACACTACTTTCTTTCAATTAAAAAGGCCACTCATGGGGGTAATGAAATAACAGGGAAATTTACACAAAGAGAACTATATCGAGGCTTGAATTCACTAGGGGGATGTTACTAGTATCACAGAGGAGTAATTACAGAATTGAGCCCCGATGGGGGGAAATGAGAAACTACACAAGTCGCCTTGGAAAAAGGGAAATGAAATACAGACAAAGGTAAAACAATTCCCTGGCTGATAAGGAACTCCTCTTACAGTACCTGGATATTGAGGGCTGGCAGTCTTCTTCTTGATGTTTCCATGCACTTTAAAAATATCTTGCTTTCCAGAGAGCATGGGGATGCAGACAAAGGTGTGGGGGGGGGGGGGGGGGGAAGGGGGGGGGGTGAAGGCGGCGTTCTCGTGGGTGCAGGAGGTTGATCTGACCTCTCCTAGGCCTGGTGTTCTTCCGCTGATTCCCAATACTTTTGAAGGGTTGGCTCTATAGGGGGTAATTCCAACAACCAATGGGAGAAGAGATAGCTTTTTCAAGAGAATGGAGAGAATGGATTCTTCCACTTGGAAGGGACAACTTGCATACAACAAAGATGCACGAAACTTGGTAAAAAACTATTTTCTTGGTTCTGGCTTAAAAGTCTTGAACTATATATATATATATATAATATATATATATAATATATATATATATATATATATATATATATATACATATATATATATATATATATATATATATTATATATATATATATATAATATATATATATCACACAATTTACCATTTTCCTCATTTTTAAGGGTTCAGTTTCAGAAGGCTACAGACCTCCTCTACAACTTTTCATAAGTAATGTTGGTAGTCTCGAATATATTTGCAGTTACTATGAATTTCAGGGTCTGCGAGTCGTTTCCTCAAATATCTTTCAAACTAATTATTTGATTGAAATGGTACTTTGACACAGTGTACAGTAAGTTCCAGAAGTGAAGCGACAAATTTCAGAGGATTTCGTTCGAAATTCACTAACTGGCAACTACAACACATAGCTGACAAACTTTTTTTTTTCTACAGTGAAAGCTCTATCAAGCAAAATAATCTAACATTTAATGCACAAATATCAATCATAAGAAAAAATTACGGTAATAGTAATTATTTTAAAGTATAGTAATTACTTGAAACGATAGAAATGAAACAATTTGAAATTTTCGTTCAACACAGGATTACCAACATTATCAACGTATATTTCGAGCAATGTGGAAGCAAATATTCAATATCATAGTGTATTATCAATTATTTTAGAGAAGATTCATAAAACGATGCAAGTATCAATAGAATGTAAAGGGAAAATCTCCGCAACATTAAACATAATCAACCATGAATGCCCCTAGATTCAAGAGAAGTTGGATGTGGTTGGTACTTCTGAATTTATCTTCTGGGACCGAGCATAAAACACCATCTTCGAGAAAGGCTCAACTGCTGCTGCTACCTTCAGGTGACTAGGCCTAGTTCCGGGCATAGCAAGACTTACAATGCAGGGCTACTGTCTGTTATTTAGGCAAAGATAGAACCATTAGGACCGACACCAGGACCTGTCTTTGCACTTGGGAAACAGATTCGCTATATAAAAAATAAGAAAGATGGTCTCAAGCAACCAGAACACTCGTAAAATCCCCACCTGGTTAAGTAGGGAGACGACAGACCCCAACCACCCCTCCCCCCAACCCCCTCTACCTCGACCTCTATCTCTACCCATAATCCTAACTCCATCTTTTCCACTTCAACCTTTCACCTCAGATCTTCTAATCGTATTCCAACTGTGAAATTTAAGACTGAATTTGCGTAAGTGGGCGTATTATAAGGGAGTGATATCACCCAAATTCATATTTCCACGGGCAACCAGTAATCAGTTTGATTGATCCAGTCGAGCATTATTGTATAACAGAAGTTTTTTGGGGATTTATATATATATATATATATATATATATATATATATATATATATATATATATATATATTATTTATATATATATATACTATTATATATATATATGTATATATAAACAATTATTGAACTATATACATATATATATATATATATATATATATATATATATATATATATATATATATGTATATATATATATATATATATATATATATATATATATATATATATATATATATACATATATATATATATATATATATATATATATATATATATATATATATATAAACAGTTATTGAACTAACATTGATCATTCACTGGGGAAATACTTTCTGTGTTTCTACAGTTAGTCACTGATAGGTATTATCAGATAAAGAGGATGACAATAATTGGAATAAAATATACTAACTGGCAACCCCATGAGATTTTCTACAGAAGTACAATCAATTCTGAAATTTGTCACTTCACTTCTGGAACTTACTGTACAAGACACCTCGCCCTAATCTTTGGTAATATAGTGCATTGTCAAACGGTGTTAGTTGGGCGTTTACTCTTGACTTACAAGGTGTTGCCAACATAAAACGAAGGGCAAATAACAACATCATTTACAAAATTCCTTGTAAGGATTGCCCTTCGTTTTACGTTGGTCAGTCAAGTAAAAATTTATGTGTACGTATAAAGCAACATATGTATTCAGTTAGAACAGCCCAGACTTCAAATGCACTGTTTATCCATCTGAGTGAAAAATCTCATTGTATTAATTGGGGTGATACCTCGTAAATTGCTAGATCTAATGATTATGTTTCAAGAAATTTACTGGAATCGGCAATTATACAAATCACTAATAAAAACAACCTAAATCTTAGTCTGGGAATGTACCATTTGGACCCATATATTTGTAAGATGTTTATGAAGGACCTCAAAATAAATGAACAACTAATAAATTAGTCCCACATGTATATAGTTATTATTTCTCTCTCTCTCTCTCTCTCTCTCTCTCTCTCTCTCTCTCTCTCTCTCTCTCTCTCTCTGGTTCAATATTCTCTCTCCCTCTTTCTCTTGCTCGATATATATATATTTATATTTCCTTTCGTCTTTTCATTAATAATAATTTTTGTTGGGAAAATTTGTGTAAAAATTCATGATATTAAATTGTATATGCTCCCGTGGTTTTTTTAAAATGTACTGTTTTCTGGAAGAATCACTTGTTTACTGCGGGTATCCTTCAAGGTGTGGCTAGCCTCTGGCGGCTCCTCCTCTCTGTAGAGTGAAAATCGCCCTTATGGCTAATCTGGTAGTGTCAGTTTGTATATTAAGCCTTCTTTTGACTATGTTGTTCTTTGTAAAATCAGTTTGCCTCAGTAAAGGGTCCGAACAGGACCGAAAGTACTTGACTATCTCGCTTTTTCATTTTTCCTTCGTGGCAAAAAACCTTTATATATATATATATATATATATATATATATATATATATATATATATATATATATATATATAAACAGTTATTGAACTACATTGATCATTCACTGGGGAAATACTTTCTGTGTTTCTACAGTTAATCACTGATAGGTATTTAATTCAGATAAAGAGGATGACAATAATTGGAATAAAATATACTAACTGGCAACCCCATGAGATTTTCTGCAGAAGTACGGTCAATTCTGAAATTTGTCTTTTCACTTCTGGAACTTCCTGTACAAGACACCTCGCCCTAATCTTTGGTAATATAGTGCATTGTCAAACGGTGTTAGTTGGGCGTTTACTCTGGACTTACAAGGTGTTGCCAAGCATCGCCACCTATGCTTTCGAAGATCCTTTACCGTCCCATTTCCGTCCTTCCTACCTCCCTCCTTTCTCCCTCACCCTCCTCATTTCCCTCCCCTCAACCCCCTTCCTGGGCTTCCCGCTTTTTCCGCCCACTTTCCTGCCTATCATTTATAAAAATATTATTATAAAATATAATATAATACTGAATGCTATAAATATGTTGGTTTTGTAAATTCTCTGTTAATTTAATTAGTTAATATATTTTCTTAAATCATATAAATGGGAGTAGGCTAAAGAGTGTATGACTGTTGGCTGGTCACCAAGGTCTGCTCACTTCCCCCAAATCCCCAAGTAGGTGGAGATCTGTCTCCTACCTTATTACGTCAGCAGGTGAATTGCCGTAAAGGAAAAACAAAGAAAATGGATATAATTTGGGGGAAACCACTATCACTATCATAATATCATTGTGTGTGTGTGTGTGTATGTGTGTGTTTTTCTCTATTCATATCGCACTACAATTTCGTTTCTACTAATCAAACGCCAGTAATAAGGATGCAATTCTTGTATCGTAGTGAGTTTAGTGAATGAGTTGTTTCATGCATCTTGAATTGCATTACTTATCATTAATGTAAAGTGACGCACTGTATCCATATACAGACCTATTTTTGAGACAGGTTCCGAAAAGGATTTTACTTGTATTTCTTACAATTGGGACATTCGTTTATAAAGACTGCCTAAGTGTTACCGATTACCCTATTTTCAGGCATTTAAAGTGCAGGGTTTTTTTTATATAAAGAAGGTATCCAGTTTTTGCCTCATTCATAACCAGTTAAGAAATTGATTTTCTTATGCCTTTCATAGGTTTGTATCTCTATTTTGCAGAATCTGCAAACTGTTATAATTGAGGAGTCTCTCGTTTTTTTATTCTTTGACTACAACAGACCAAATGTGCTTGTGATATATGTTTATCAAAGAAACTAAATATATATCATCACTAATTTAATCTGAATATACTTGTTCCTTGTGAATTTGATTGATTTTGAATGAGTATATAAAAGTGAAAAAGAATACGTTGTTTCATTTAAACACTTTCCGAAATGATATTTTGTTTAATCTGAAAGTATATATATATATATATATATATATATATATATATATATATATATATATATCCTATATATATATAGGTATATATATAGATATATATATATATATACTCCAAAGGTTAAGTATAGAAAAGTAATAGATGGTATGGTAGAGATATAAATACACTGATTGATTGATTGACTAATATGCGAATGCTTTTTGCGTGAGTGTGTTATGAAGCTTCACTTACTTATAATGATTGATCCTTATTATATTGTCAGCTTTCTCCATTTTGTGTATGGTTAGGAGTCGTATTGCAAATGCATTTCTGCAACGACGCGGACAAAGTAATATGGCGGCCGTGACTGCAATGGAAATCCGTCTTCATTAATGACGCAGAGATTACTTCTAAATAGAGCGAGGGTGGCTGCCAGCCGATAACCCAACCCCTTAATCATTTACGGTGTTGGTTTAACCTGACACGAACCAAAGGAATACTTGAAAAACAAATAACATTGGGGAAAAGTTAACTATTATGTATGGTCATTACGGCAAACCTCGCTATCCTTTTCATTATGAACTCTCCAATTATCTGGTGGTATTGAAAAATATCAGGAAAACGGTATTGTAGGGGGAGAAATGAGAAACACGGCGACAAAGAAAGTGAGAGAAAGGGAGGGAAGGAGGGAGGGAAGGAGGGAGAGGGAAGGAATGGGGATAGCGGGCGTTCGAATCTGTAAATGACTCCTGCCGACTCATACGACTTTGCCTTTAAAAGTTAAGAGTAAACGTCCTAACTGACACCATTTGACATGGCACTATATTACCAAAATTTAGGGCGAGGTGTCTTGTACACTGTGTCAAAGTACCATTTCGATAAAATAATTCGTTTGGAAGATATTTGAGAAAATGCATAGTAGGTGCTCCTAAGAGCAATAATCTAGGAACAATTTCGACCCTTGATGAAGATGAGTTCTGTAGAGTTTAATTTGGTGCCTGAACAGAATTACAGAATATCAAAAGATGACCGTTCTATGCAACTTGAATTCAAAGGTAAAGGACAGAGAGAGAGAGAGAGAGAGAGGAGAGAGAGAGAGAGAGAGAGAGAGAGCATTTTTTTTATGCACAGAGTGACTGAATTAGATCAGAATGAGGAAATATTTTGTAAATGTGATGGGACCTAAACTTAAATATTTGTTGTAATACGTGATTCCCAGGAATTATAATTATATATGTACACTTATGCAGGAGTAAATGGTGACTGGAAAAGTCTGATATATATTGTGACGGTACAGAGCAGATGGAAGGGCAAGTTAATTGGTGTAATGGTGAAGAGAGAATAGCTGGAACTATATCTGATTATTATTAGGGTGACGGAAAAGCCAACTTTGGATTGGCTGTAAATAAGATGATGTATGAACTGCCTTTAAAGAAACCAATTAGATGAAGAGTATGCATAATTCATTATGTTCATAGGGATAGTATTTAGAAAAATATTGTACTTATATACCATTGTCTCTCTCCTGGGTATGCTTATGAGTAGTCTTTTTTTTATTATCTACTCATATTGCTTCCTGCAGCTTCTTAATTACCAAACTTGTATCTTCTTCTATCACTTGCCCTTGCATAAATCTTCTGTTACAACCACTGTTTCGTATTCCCCAAATCTTGGCACGGGTTCAAGCATTCTCTAAAATACTCTTTCATTCTATCTCTAATTTCTTGGGAGACGGGTCGAAAACTTTCCTTCCCTACTCGTCGCTGAAGTCGGACTTTTACTGGTTTTATGGTAATTCACGTAGGCACTGGGCAATGTTGAGTTTATTATAAATTACATGCGTTTCTCCTGTCGTACTCACGTTTACTCATATAATGATCAAACTAACAAAATTTTTGCTCTTTTTCTGCAGTTCAGTAACTTTCATGGCGGCTCCAGACACAGTCACTGTTTGTCCTCCCTATTCCTGCACAATTTGCACTTTCAAGCCCTGTCCGTTTTCAAAGGGTAGTCTGTCATCACCTAGGGATTGTTTCCCTTGTAGAAAAATTAACAGAGCCAGTCTTGCTTTAGCCAGACTTGTAACTATATGTGTGGTGTGTGCGTTAGATAGAGAGAGAGAGAGAGAGAGAGAGAGAGAGAGAGAGAGAGAGAGAGAGAGAGAGAGAGAGAGAGAGAATGCTCAAATATGCCTAAAACATGCTTAGCCCCTCAAGTAATACATAAAGCAGGCGGAAAGGCCTACATCCATGATGTGATAGGTTTGATAATTTCATGGAATCCACTGATCCATAATTTTGTTACTTCCACGCAGTGAGTGTGGTAACTGTAATATTCCGAAGCAATGCGTGCACAATAAAAAACAAGATAACGAAGGAGCAGCCAATCAATACATTCTTTAAAGCATTGAACAAAGTAACTCTGCGAATCCAAGCTGGAATTAAGAGCGCGAACATATATTGAAAAGAAAGCTTTTTTTGTGTTCTATCAAGAATGTTATTATCGAGATATCAAGATGTAATTCATTACAAAGACAAATGTGTCTCACTTAAATTTAAAAGATTTCATCGTGGAAAGTAGAAGTAAATGCAGCGCGTAAACAACATCCACGCTTTCCTAGGAACAACTTAACGATTCTACAACTTGGCTGCCAAGATACACAAACATCTATTTCACACCTGAAAATGTTAACAGGCCGATGAAGTCCAGTTTTCAAAAGACAAAATATTCTGAGAAATATATTCATAGCTGCATCAAAAGACGTGAGTCTAATAAAAAAAGTTAGTTCCATAAAATTAAAAACGAAGTAAAAAAAGGAAAGT
>NC_061107.1:95924564-95932064 GCF_015104395.2 Macrobrachium nipponense
AGCTGAATGTTTGTATGTATGTCTATGTACATTTGTATATACTTATGTATATCGACATTTATGTACATATGCAGTCTTAACAATTGTTTGTTTTAAAACTTATATACACATGATCAGAGAAATATTCTTCAACATTGCAATGTTGCTTCCATTCAGAAGTAGACTTTGCAGACAGTAAAATATTCTTTTAGTATTTTTTATCTTAAGTATATCCACTCACGTCCTTTCTAGTTTCAAAGGTGTAAAGAACTGGGTAGGTATACTTACTGTATCGTCATGGCAAGAATAACAAAAAAAATGGGTAAGCACATTCAGGTACATATCGCATAGACCTTTAAAACAGAAAGCAAATTCGCCATGCAAAATATGAGCGAAAACCTTAATTGTTAACAGCCGCCTATGCCAAGGATGTCTTAATTAATTAGTCCACCAGCAACATCCTTCCCAATTAGTTTATAGATGAATATATATTTAATTTACACCACGAAATCATTGTTCCCATGTACCTATATGGAGTGGTTAAGTTCCCTGTCGTTGATCACTCTTGATCTTATCCTGGGGAAAATAGCTCTGTCGTTGAGTGTTGTTAAAAAAAACTCCCTTTGATGCAAACGATTTAATATCCATTAACTACTGTGAAAGACAGCTTCTCTCTCTCTCTGTCTCTCTCTCTCTCTCTCTCTCTCTCTCTCTCTCCTCTCTCTCTCTCCAATCAAGAATTATTGTAAACCTCTTTTCACACTGAATAGGCGTTGCTTTCATAAAGCACAGATTTAGTAATGTGAAAAGGTATTAGTTAATTTTTTCGAATTTTTTTCAGTTTATCTGCATTAGTCATTTCTTAGTAGTTGATTACTCCTCCCCCTATTTTTAGAGAACTGTTATCCTTCATTCATTGGATGAGAGAGAGAGAGAGAGAGAGAGAGAGAGAGAGAAAGAGAGAGAGTCTAAGCTTCTGGGTAGAGAAACTTAATAGCCAACGATATAGATATTACATGATTCCTAGTTCGTTATCAGGGACTCTCAGTTATATGTTTTCACGATGAAAGTTTTGTCGATTTATCGGTGACTTACTGCCAAAGAAACAAAACAGTTTTGAAACTATCCTTGGACAAAGTTATGTGTGTACAGTTGTTTGCGTAAGATGAACAGATCATCCTATTTTGGTGATATAAGAAGTTAGTATACGGTGATTAACTAGTTGCAGAGTAAGATCCACGAGATTGCTATCGTGCAGGATAAATATTTTTCAACACAAACAGCGAGAAATATCGTAGCTTGAGCCTAGATTTGTTTTGTAGAAGTAACCGTCTCATAATGTTTGTCTTCACTGCCGATTTATTTTTAAATGGAGGAAATGGAGGAAATATGCCAAAAAATACACTTATATACAGTGTAATTACATGATTTGAATATCTGATTCTGAAGTAAAAATAGTGGATTTCGCAACTGCACGCATAAAGTTATACATTCAATATACAAGGATTATATATATATATATATTATATATATATATATATATATATATATATATATAAATATATGTATATATATACATATATATATATATATATATATATATATATATATATAAAATAAAAATATATATATAAATATATATATATATATATATATATACAGGCAATACATGTACACTGTTATAGAAGAATGAAGACTAGTCACAAAATAAGGTAGCTATGAAACAGAACAAACGGTTTTTCGTATCCGGAACAATGATCGACCACAATAGTTTAAATTCAGTGTATAGGGCCGTTTCTAGGGATTAGATGTAACTGGGTCTTGAAAGGCGTTTTGCGGGAAACAATCGTTACTCTTAATTTGAGATTGAAATTATTCAAATTTCGAAAATAGACTAAATGGCAAAAGGTCTCGACGCCTTTGTTTTTAGAGGTATATGACTTACAGAGACGTTTTCAATATACGGGAAAGAAAATCTATTAAAGGAGAGAGAGAGAGAGAGAGAGAGAGAGAGAATTTCGTTCACATCGTAACACTTCCTCTAAGTTAAACGTAACCTAGTTTAGGCAGTCAGCTTGCCCTTTTATGAGAGAATGGAAATTGGTTCGGAAGCAATTAAGCGATAATGGAAAAATTTTAGAGAATTTGAGTTGTTTATATTTATATTATATTATATATACTATATATATATATATATATATATATATATATATATATGCAGAAGCCAGGTACTATGTCGTACCTCTAAGTAAATGGGGATACAATCCACAATGAAGTAAAATCCTCTTGTAGTTTAAAATATATATATCTTGTACAGGATTAAAGCTTTCGACCATCAACTGTGGTCTTGTTCACTAAAATGTCTCCACAGTTGATGGTCGAAAGCTTTAATCCTGTACAAGATATATATATTTTAAACTACAAGAGGATTTTACTTCATTGTGGATTGTATCCCCATATATATATATATATATATATATATATATATATATATATATATATATATATATACATATATATATATATATACTATATATTCAAACCCTGTATGATAATCTCTGTTGATTAAACGAAGGCCTTCGACAGCTTCTACAGCCTAATATCATGGAAGATCTAACGTCATTATAGTAATTCCGTTGAGTAAGTAATTGAAAAGATCCACCGAGGAAGCGCATGCCAGTGATTGATTCGTAACTTTTGCTGTTTGAATTTCTCATGGATTTTACAGCAACAACAAAAGTTGTTTACAATGAAGAAGTTTGGTTATGAAAAACAAAACGCAGACAGATCTACATAACGAGCTTAACAGAATGCACTACATATCTAGAGAGATGGACTTGGCTAAATTGATGAAAATCAGAAGCAGTGATGACTGAGTATGGAAAAATGAATGAAATAAAACCAGAGGGGGAGAGGGTCAGTGAGGCCGAGTATCTCGAATAAGTGGAAACAATTATATCCAATGCGAAGTCTCTTGAGGAAGAATTTAGTTGAAAACTGTAATAGGCAAATTAATCAACCAGCAGGCTGGATAAGAACTGACATTTTAATAGACCGAAATTTCTTGCGAAAGTAAAAGACCAAATATCAGTTCGATTTGATGTGGATAGTTTAAGGACATTGAAGTATTGCAGTAGGGACCAACTTTGAAACTACATATATGTAACTATTGTTCTCGATTGCAGAATAAAACTTAACGAGTAAATAACAAGAGACTAAAGACAGAGTGAGATATTGTACCATAAGAGAAATCACATAAGCCGCGATAGGCAGATTGCGTGGACGAAAGGGAGAGGTAGATAGCTTGAACGTTTCCTTCGTACCCCCTTATGGAGAAGAGCTCCAAAGAGGAGCTAGAAGATACTGACTTGCTTGGATGAGAGTATGGCCCATGCAGCTTGGTTTGAGTGAAGGTTTGTGAAGTGTGAGCACAAGAAACACATGAATGACGAATTTGACGGAGATCTTGCTTTACTAAGCGTTATAGGCGATGACGACATTTGAGATTTTTTTAAAATTAAACACATGAGCTTGTGAACATGGAAACTGCACAATGCATCATTCGGGTTGTGTTTATATATGAGCCAGTGCGCGCAAATACATGTGTGTGTGAATATATGTATGTATTATCAGAATAAAATCTCCAAACGTTGACACATTAATTCGTCTTTCGTAAGATCTTTCTAAAGGAGTATCACGCTGGATTATGTTCATCCATTCTTCATGGCACGTTTAGTACAGAAAACTAGGAGTTACTATTGCAACTAATGGGCACAGTTTTCCGTGTCGAAAATGATGACAATGGTTGCAGGTCCACAATAATATAGCAGCTGAGTATATGGTCTCTAATGGATATTAAAAGCTTTCGAACCTTGTACTAGGTTCATTATCAGTCAAGTCACTTGACTGAAGATGAACCTAGTACAAAGTTCGAAAGCTTATAATATCCATTAAAGACCATATACTCACATGCTATATTATTATGGACCTGCAACCATTGTAACTGTTTGTGGTACATATTGATATTTCAAGAATAGGCCGCTTGTTGTTTCAGCTGTATTCATTATCTAACATGTTTTCTTTCGAAATATCAATAATATCATCTCTTAACATAGCTAGCATATGGTCTGTTCCTGTTACCAAGTTAATAATAATGCTTCATTACTCACGGAGTCATTTTCTTAGTGATTTTAACTAATTACTCGCTATTATTCTCAGGTTCCATTTGCATAACACGTCATACTTTTTTAAATTTGTACCTATAACAGTTTACGATTATACACTGTAAAATTCAAGGTACAAGAAAATTAACAATGCCTTTTCTTTTTGTAATGTGAGTTTTGTTAGTTGCAAAAGTCAACTTTAAAACGTAGGCACTTTAAATCACTTTTAAAACAGTTCATTACATTTAAATTTCTACTTTACAATCAAATTGTCTATGCACATCTTAATCTCTCAGATGCTCAAAATGTCCCCACCCCCCTCAACATTGCAACATTCTTCAAAACTTTACAGATCTAAACTGTTAATATATGAATACAAAATAGATAGTTGAATAACTGTAAACCTACTTTTAGGCCACCCTGTATAAAATTCGGTTTCGTGAATATCATACATCAAGATATATTTTCATACTTTCCTCCACAAAATAGATCATTCCCTCCATTACTAAATATTGCGCGATGAAGCATTATCTCTCTCATAGTACGATGTTTATAGCAATCAGTTCCTGGAAACGAAGTCAAGTTCTCTTTTCTGCACTAAAACGACGAGAATGAGCACCATGTCCTTAATTTTCGACAGTAATCATCGTTCCTGTAATACTCTTCACCAAAAAAAAAAAAAAAAAAATTACCTGGAGTGTATTGCAGCATGCACATACGATCACAGTTTCCTGTAATTGGAAATCCATTCTGGAAAAAAACCCGGTTTTTTCTCAGCTTCCCGTTTGGGAAACACCGATGGGTCTTTTGTCAGGGCCTGGCATCGCAAGGCTCTTGAAAAAGACAGTAAATTACCCGTGAAATTCTCAACAGCACAGAGAATTGGTTGTGCAGAGGACGAGAAATGCAAATGCAGTTAGACTGGGATACGAAATGTAAATATATATATATATATATATATATATATATATATATATATATATATATATATATATATAATATTATATATATATATATATATACATATATATATATATATATATATATATATATATATATATATATATATATATATATATATATATATATATATATATGAAAATTAAGGTAAGTAAAATTGCCTGATATGTCAGGTATTTTTGTTGGATATTTGATTGTAGAAGATCAGAAGTAGTTATTAGTACATTATATTAAAAAACTGGTAATATTATGAATTAAAAAACATGAGAAATGTGTAGTTTCACGAATATTTTGTATAAAAACGCACGAAAATATTTATGCACTTTCTTGCTGACTTTATTGATTAATATCGTTCTATTATTTATTCACATGAAAAATTACAATCATAATTCAGTTGCGTATAACGCGATTTAAACGACAGCTTTCAGTAGTTCCGGATGAAAAGATTTTTTAGGGTCAAAACATTTTTTCTTAGAACAGATCTTTACTTATGTCGTATGTATTTATAAAGGCGAGGCCTTAGGACTGCAACAGATAATTGTTCGAGAGATTAGAAGAGAAAAATGGAAACACCTTGTGTGATTTCAGAACTCAAGGTAATATTTTTTAATTACAAGACCTTGTAAGATGTAAGTATAAAATACAAACCAATACTTAAATCTATCATATTTGCCTAGAAAGAGAGAGAGAGAGAGAGAGAGAGAGAGAGAGAGAGAGAGAGAGAGACGGGGGGGGAAGGGGGGTGTAAATGCAGAATTCTAACTCTTGTGGCAAAAGTTGCATTGGTCAACTTTCAGAAACTCCCAGCATGCAATTTATGTTATGGGTATTGGCTTACTGGGAAAGAAATACATAAACGTCGAACGAAATAAAATAAAACAACCTATCTGATTCACCTTAAATTTCGCCGAAATATTGAAGTTCAGGTGTATTGGGATAATATCCATTTTAACCATCTTTTATCACGAGATGGACCGTCCATTTTTAACGGTAAAATTAATTCAGTGCTTTTAACGACTTCCACCTTTATATGAAATTTGTGCAACTTTTCAGGAAATTATGACATAACCATGAATTATTTGCTTCTTTACCGATAGATGACTAGTGATACCGAAAAATATAAATCTTTTTCCTAGATACATATAAAATCATAATAGCCACAATGCCCTCTTAATTTCTCGAAGTCTCACTTTTTATTTATTTTTTTTCTGGATATGCTTGTCAGTACGAAGCCTTGAAGATCCAGGTACAAGAAAGTTGAAGAAATTATGATATGCGGTAGCAGGAAACCGCATATCACAATATCTTCAAATTTCTCATGCTTGGATTTCAAGGCTTTGTAGCGAGAAGCGTATAACCCCCCACCCCGGAAAAAAAGCGCGAAGAAATTCAGGAGTTAGAGGGCATTGTGGCTATTACAATTACACACACGCGCATTTACAACACACACACATACACACACACACACACATATATATATATATATATATATATATATATATATATATATATATATATAAAATATATATATTATAATGAATAGGCATCTAGAAAAAGCCAGCGTCTGCAGGATACGTGAGCTATTCATTTTAAATCTACGGCGTTCCAGATGCCCCAACCTTCCTGTATATGTGTATATATATTATATATATATATATATATATATATATATATATATATATATATATAAATATATATATATATATAATTTCTTGGCTTGGGTTATGATTTAATTTAAGAATCCAACTCAGCCTGGGCACTGTAATTTTAGACATAGTGAATAGTATATACAAGCAGTCCTCTGCCACGAACTTTCATCTTATAAACTTTAAAGGCAGAAACTTTCGCATCTGTAGGATACGTGAGCTTTTTTGTTTATCTAGAACTATATTTACCTGTTTTTATTTGCCCATTTTTTAAAAGAAAGATTAGAAATGTTTATATATTATGAACTTTATTTTATGTACAAAGACCAAATCCTCTTGACAGAAAGCTTTTTCACTGCAAAGAGCTAAACGCCGTAGTCTAACTGCAGTGCTGGATGCCTAGGCCTAACTTTGTTGGACTTGCAGGCGAACTGAACGTTCAAACGAGCTCTTTGAAACGAAACTCGTTTGTATGTAGAGGAGGACTCCCTGTTATATTGTTTTCCGTTTTCGGGGCAATTGTAACGTCGTTGTTGGGTCGGTCGTGGTAAAAGGCTCTACTCATTCTTTATTTTACAAAAGGCAGCACGAAATTATGTAAAAGAACTTTAGTGATACACCGCGAATCTTTTACTTAAGTTCCTTTATCTCTGTTTTTTCTTTATTTACTTATCACAAGAAATGCGGAGTTGAGTCCCATTCCAACAATAGTTATAGTAAAATTTTGAGGTGTATATGAATGCACACATACA
>NC_061107.1:95934016-95936516 GCF_015104395.2 Macrobrachium nipponense
TTGGCCAATTAATCTTCCTTCCGAAAAAAAATTTTGTGGGGACGTTTTGGAGGGGATTTTTCGTCGGTTTGTCGAAAGTGTTTGTGTCGCTAAGGAGTTGGTTGATTTTGTCGAGGTAGAAGTCTTTGTCCATTATTACGATTTTGCCGTCTTTGTCGGATCTACTTATTATAACATCTAACTTTTTTAGCGAGCGGATGGCTATCATAAATCTACGAGGAACAGGATATTTCTTTGTTTAGGTCAGTTAAAGCATTTAGTAACACTCCTTTTAAACATATCTCTTCACGGCTGTAGTTTTGTCAGATATAAATTTATCAAAAGCCAATATGAATCTAGGTTGTTTTTCGGTCTGGCATAAGGGCAAAGGATAAGCCTAGATTTAAAACTATATGTTGATTTACAGTAAGGGGGGTGTTGGATAAGTTTAAAACTTTGTCTAGTGGTCCACGTAATTAATACTCATAATTAGTACTACCCATACTAACAACAAGGATCAAATAAAAAGACACAAATTAAACACGTTCATATATTCTCAGTTATAAGTGGAAACACAAAATAACTGAACAGAAATATAGCCTCTAAATTCACTACATCAAATAAATTAAAACGTGCTAAATGTACGGACAGATATCCCATTGTTTCACCAACGAAAATAAAAAAATACGCCATATTTTATTAGAAATAAGTTTTCTGTATTGTTTAACATGCACATGATTCATTTTTACATTTCCATTCTAACAAATAAATCATAAATATCCTATCTTAAAATTCCTGTATCGTTAACTCAATGCGAAAAATCTTTTCAGGCCTTTTTAGACCTTTCCTTTTTTACCACCCAACAATACAAACAACAACAACAAAAACGAAGTAGTTTGTAGGCTTACTCGCCAGTAGGCGAAAACAGTTTTTTTTCCCGATTATCGAACATCCCTGTTTTCTTTTTTTAAACAAGCCAAGAAGAAACAGATAACCTTTCGATTTCTTAGATATCTCATTTTTCGTCCAAATTTTTCAAATGGATTCCTCATGAGGCAGGTTTGGGATTCATTATGAAGTCTTAATAAATAAAAAGAGAGAGAGAGAGAGAGAGAGAGACGAGAAAAAGATGAGAGAGAGAGAGAGAGAGAGAGAGACGAGAAGAGAGAGAAGAGAGAGAGAGAGAGAGAGAGAGAGAGAGAGAGAGAGAGAGGGTGGGAGAGAACAAACATTATCAAAATATTCATTATTGCTCTGTTTTGTCTTTCAAGATCTATTTTGATACTCCCATTTTTCATTACTATATTATTATTTTAAAGCTGGACCGATAGCTTGCTATCACAATAGAAATCGTGTGTTAGTCTGGGGAAGCTCTTGTACCTGACAGAGTTGTCGTAACGTATGCACAGCTTTATGCTTTCGTGCTTTTTTTTACATTTAAATGATAAAGGTTTCAATAAATTACTGATTTACACTAGTTTTAAATTGTCTAGATAGTTTTAGACATTCCATCGAAATAACATAGCACAAACATATAAAGAGTACGTATTACGTATTACCAAAATCCTGAAGGAGATTGATAGAGCGCGCGCGCGCACACACACAGACACAGACATACACACACACACACACACACACACACACACACATATATATATATATATATATATATATATATGTGTGTGTGTGTGTGTGTGTGCGTCTGTGTGTGTGTGTGTGTGTGTGTTGGCGCGTGTCTGTGCACACACACGTAGTCACATATTTCACACACACATTATATATATGAAAATGAATTTTATCACATTCACCGTGATTCATATACAAGCATTACGTTACGATTGTCCTAATTTTTTTTTCTAGTTGATAATAAGTACGTCGTCTCGTGAGATCGAACCAGCGAATAAACGAGAACTCTGGACTGCTTTGACCCCCTTAAAGTTTAAACCATACGAGACGACGAACTTATCATTAACTAAAAAAAAAGTAGGACATTTGCAACTTAATGCTTGTATAAGAATCACGGTGATGTGATAAAATTCATATATGTATATACTTATATACTATATATATATATATATATATATATATATATATATATATATATATATATATATATATATATATATGTACATAGATATGTGTACGTGTGTGCACAGACACACGCTAACACACGCACAATATATATATATATATATATGTATATATATATATATATATATATATATATATATATATATATATATATCGAGCTACAATGTCCTTTAATATCTAATTCGCTCTACCTCGGAATTAATATATTTTCATATATGCTTAACCGAAGGGGAATTTTTTCTCGATAATAGACTTGCCTGGATCGGGACGCGAACCCAGGATCCTTTCAAATCCAGGAACGTCAGTGAAGCTTTTACCTACTACACTACCGCGAGAGCCTCTCGCGGTAGTGTAGTAGGTAAAAGCTTCGGTTAAGCATATATGAATATATTAATTCCGAGGTAGAGCGAATTAGATATTAAAGATATTG
>NC_061107.1:95944016-95959016 GCF_015104395.2 Macrobrachium nipponense
GTAGAGTGAATCAGAATATATTAAAGGGAATTATGCGTGTCCGTATCTCGTAAAGTTCGAATATTATAACCAACGGGGAATCCCGATGACCTTAACCTTAGCCTTACTCGACATGTCGGCATCGTTTGTGAAGAAATGGTTGCTAATATGTAGTCTTTATGTCATATAGTTCAAAAGTTACAGCGAGCGATATTTACTGTTATTTCTCTCGGGCTCTTAAGTATAAACTGAGATTAACCTCACCTGCAATTTTTAAAAGTTCCTCGTTCAATTCTAGGAGGTGAGAGGGATATATATATATATATATATATATATATATATATATATATATAGATATATATATATATATATATATATATATATATATTATAGGTGTGTGTGCGCGTGCACGCGTGTATGGGTGTGTCTGTGTTGATATATATATATATATATATATAATATATATATATATATATAATATATATATCATATATATTTAGTTCCTCGTTCAATTCTGGGTGGTGAGAGGGGTCATATAAGGCTATGTATATATATATATAATATATATATATATATATATATATATATATATTTATATAATATATATATATTCTTTTATTTATGCGCACAGTAGATGTGTTGTTCTTTCATACAGTTCCCTCTGGTGGATAACTCTATGCTGGCATGTTTGGTATATTACTTTGACACAGAGAACAGAAGAGCCTTTATCGATCGAATATGAAACATGATCACTTATTGCCAGTGATGGGGTCCACTTCTAAAGAAAGAAAAGAAACAACCAAACACATACATACACGAGACAAAATCAAAATTATGGAGCAGCTATTTCGAGGGAATCTTGGAATGCTACAGCTTGAGGCGTCTGAATTTGGAGGATGGAATATTTATCTTTGTTCACTGCTTTAAGAATGTATTGATTGGCGCGCCTTCTTTATCTTGTTTTTTACTGTGTACGCATTTCTTCGGAATATTTCAGTTACCACACTCACTGCGTGGAAGTAACAAAATTATGGATCAGTGGATTCCATGAAATTATCAAACCTATCACATCATGGATGTAGGCCTTTCCGCCTGCTTTATGTATAAACTTGAGAGGGGCTAAGCATGTTTTAGGCATATTTGAGCATTCTCTCTCTCTCTCTCTCTCTCTCTCTCTTTCTTTCTCTCTCTAACGCACACACACACAGTTACAAGTCTGGCTAAAGCAAGACTGGCGGCTGTTAATTGTACAAGGAAAACATTCCCTAGGTGATGATAGACTACCCTTTGAAAACGGGACAAGGCTTGAAAGTGCAGGTTGTGCAGGAACATGGAGGACAAACAGTGACTGTGTCTGGAGCCGCCATGAAAGATACTGAACGGCAGAAAAAGAGCAAAAATTTTGTTAGTTTGTTCATTATATGAGGTAAAACGTGAGTACGACAGGAGAAGCGCCATGTAATTTATAATAAACTCAACTTTGCCCAGTGCTTACGTGAATTACCATAAAATCAGTAAAAGTCCGACTTCAGCGACGAGTAGGGAAGGGAAGTTTTCGACCCGTCTACCTAGAAATTAGTAATAGAATGAAAGAGTATTTTAGAGAAAGCTTGAACCCTTGCCAAGATTTGGGGAATACGAAACAAATGATAGAGGAAGATACAAATTTGGTAATTATGAAGCTGCAGGAAGCAATATGAGTAGATTATCAAAAAGACCACTATTCATAAGCATACCCATGAGAGATAATGGTATATAAATACAATATTTTTCTAAACACTATCCCTACGAACACATTGAATTATACATACTCTTCATCTAATTGTTTCTTTAAAGGCAGTCATACATCATCTTATTTACAGCCACATGTTCAGTGTTTCCGCTCCAATCCAAAGTTATATCTATTTTCACTTTTTTTTCCCTCACCCTAATAGTAATCAGATATAGTTCCATGTGGTCTGTACCGTCACAATATATATCAGACTTTTCCAGTCACCATTTACTCCTGCATAAGTGTACATATATAATTATAATTCCTGGGAATCACGTATTACAACAAATATTTAAGTTTAGGTCCCATCACATTTACAAAATATTTCCTCATTCTGATCTAATTCAGTCACTCTGTGCATAAAAAAAATGCTCTCTCTCTCTCTCTCTCTCTCTCTCTCTCTCTCTGTCATTTACCTTTGAATTCAAGTTGCCTAGAACGGTCATCTTTTGATATTCTGTAATTCTGTTCAGGCACCAGATTTAACTCATCTTCATCAAGGCCGAAATTGTTCCTAGATTATGTCTCTTAGGAGCACCTACTATGCATTTCAGGGACCACGAGTCGTCGTTTTTCTCAGATATCTTCAAAAAACTAATTATTTGATCGAAATGTACTTTGACAGTGTGAAAGACACCTCGCCCTAATTTTTGGTAATATAGTGCCATGTCCAAATGGTATCAGTTAAGACGATTACTCTTAACTTTTAAAGGTAAAGTCGTATGAGTCGGCAGGAGTCATTTAAAGATTCGAACGCCCGCTATCCCCATTCCTTCCCTCTCCCTCTTTCCCTCCCTCCTTCCCTCCCTTTCTCTCACTTTCTTTGTCGCCGTGTTTCTCATTTCTCCCCCTACAATACCGTTTTCCCTGATATTTTTCAATACCACCAGATAATTGGAGAGTTCATAATGAAAAGGATAGCGAGGTTTGCCGTAATGACCATAATAATAGTTAACTTTTCCCAATGTATTTGTTTCAAGTATCCTTGTCGTGTCAGGTAACACCGTAATGATAAGGGGTTGGTTATCGGCTGGAGCACTCGCTCTATAAGTAATCTCTGCGTCATTAATGAAGACAGATTTTCCATTGCTGTCATGGCCGCCATATTACTTTGTCCGCGTCGTTGCAGAAATGCATTTGCAATACGACTCATACACAAAATGGAGAAAGCTGACAATAGCATAAGGATCAATCACAATATGCATTCGCATATTGGTCAATCAATCAATCAGTATATTTATATCTCTACCATACCATCTATTACTTTGTCTATTACTTAACCCTTGGAGTATATATATATATATATATATATATATATATATATATATATATATATATATATGTATATATATATATATATATATATATATATATATATATATATATATATATATACTTCAGATTAAACAAAATATCATTTCGGAAAGTGTTTTAATGAAACAACATATTCTTTTTCACTTTTATATACTCATTAGAAATCAATCAAATTCACATTTTTCACAAGGGACAAGTATATTCAGATTATATAGTGATGTATACTATTTAGTTTCGTTGATAAACATATATCACAAGCACATTTGGTCTGTTGCCGTCAAAGAATAAAAAACGAGATACTCCTCAATTATAACAGTGTGCAGATTCTGCAAAATAGAGATATAAACTTGTGAAAGGCATAAGAAAATAAATTTCTTACTGGTTATGAATTGAGGCAAAAACTGGATACCTTCCTTTATATAAAAAAAACCCCTGTACGTTAAATGCCTGAAAATAGGGTAATAGGTATCATTTAGGCAGTCTTTATAAACGACTGTCCCAATTGTAAGAAATAGAAGTAAAATCCCTTTCGGAACCTGTCTCAAAATTAGGTAGGTATATGAATACAGTGCGTCACTTTATATAATGATAAGTAATATAATTCAAGATGCATGAAACAACTCATTCACTAAACTCAGTACGATACAAGAATTGCATCCTTATTACTGGCGTTTGATTAGTAGAAACGAAATTGTAATGCGATATGAATAGAGAAAACATACACACACACACACACACACACACACACACACACACACACACACACACAATGATATTATGATAGTGATAGTGGTTTCCCCCATATTATATCCATTTTCTTTGTTTTTTCCTACCTGCTGACGTAATAAGGAAGGAGACAAAGCTCCACCTACTTGGGGATTTGGGGAAGTCTGGAGCGACCTTGGTGAATTGCCGACGGTCATACACTCTTTAGCCTACTCCCATTATATGATTAAAGAAAATACATTAACAAAATAATTAAATTACAGAGAATTTACAAAACCCAACATATTTATCAGGCATTCAGTATTATGGTAATATTTTTAGAATATTTTAATAAATGAGAGGCAAGAACGTGGGTGGAAAAGGCGGGAGGGCCAGGAAGGTGGGCTTGAGGGTGGGGTGTAGGCAGGGTGTGGGAAGAGTGAGGGAGGTAGGGAGGGACGGGATATGGGGTAAAGTATGTTCGAAAGCATAGGTTGGCGATGCTTGGCAACACCTTGTAAGTCCAGAGTAAACACCCAACTTGAACTAACACCGTTTGACAATGCACTATATTACCAAAGACTAGGGCGAGGTGTCATGTACAGTAAGTTCCAGAAGTGAAGCGACAAATTTCAGAATTGATCGTACTTCTTTAGAAACTCTCATGAGGTTGCCAGTTATAATATATATATATATATATATATATATATATATATATATATATATATATATATATATATATATATATATATATATGTTCAATAAATTTATATATATACACACACACACACACACACACACACATATATATATATATATATATATATATATATATATATATATATATATATATATATATATAAATCCCCCCAAAAACTCATAATTTCTGTTATACAATAATGCTTGACTGATCGAACTGATTACTGGTTGCCTGTGGAAATATGAATTTGGGTGATATCACTCCCCTAACGGCCACTTACGCGTGTTCTGGTTGCTTGCGACCGTCTTTCTTATTTTTATATAGCGAGTCTGTTTCCCAGGTGCAAAGACAGGTCCTGGGGTCGGTCCTAATGGTTCTATCTTTGCCTAAATAACTGACAGTGGCCCTGCATTGTAAGTCTTGCTATGCCCGGAACTAGGCCTAGTCACCTGAAGGTAGCAGCAGCAGTTGAGCCTTTCTCGAAGATGGTGTTTTATGTTTGGTCCCAGAAGATAAAAAACAGAACTACCAACCACACCCAACTTCTCTTGAATCTAGGTGCATTCATGGTTGATTATGTTTAATGTTGCGGTGATTTTCTCTTTACATTCTATTGATACTTGCAGCGTTTTATGCATCTTTGCTAAAATAATTGATAATACACAATGATGTCAAATATTTGCTTCCACATTGCTCGAAATATACGTTGGTAATGTTGATAATCCTGTGTTGAACGAAAATTTCAAATTGTTTCGTTTCTATAGTTTGAAGTAATTACTATACTTTAAAATAATTACTATTACGGTAATTTTTTCTTATGATTTATATTTGTGCATCATGCGTTAGCTTATTATCCTTGATAGAGCTTTCACTGTAGAGAAAAAAAAAAGTTTGGTCAGCTATTGCGTTGTAAGTTGCCAGTTAGTGAATTACGAACGAAAACCTCTGAAATTTGTCGCTTCACTTCTGAAACTTACTGTACAGTGCCAAAGTACCATCTCGATTAAATAATAGTTTAAAAGGTATTTGAGAAAACGATGACTCGCAGTCAATGAATTTTATAGTAGCTGCAAATATATTCGAGACTACCAACATTACTTATGAAAAGTTGTGGAGGAGGTCTGTAACCATCTGAAACTAAACTCTTAAAAATGAGGAATATGGTAAATTGTTTTTGATGATATATATAATATATATAGATATAATATATATATAATATATATATATATATATATATATATATATATTATATATATACATACATATGTATGTGTATACATATGCACACAAACACACACACATATGTAGATATTGAAATTGTTCCAAATATTTCGTGCATTTCTATTTCTATTTGCTATTTTGCCCTATATATCGGAATAATTGCAAAGAATGACATTTACTTCTGTTGTACGGTCGATAGGTGGTATGAAGCCTTTTTCTAAATTACCTCCCAACGTATGTAAGTAGCTTGCCATATATGAAGATAAATAGCCTGAATCCATTAGTTTTATAAGCCAGGAAATGTGCACATAAACGTTTATAAGGCTTTAATGGCAAGCTATAGTAGGGCATTATCGTCGTCGGTAAAAATAAGACAAACGATAAAAGGAAAAGAAATTCGGTTGCTTTTTGTACCCTGACTAAAAACCTGAATGATTTTCAATTTCAGCGGATGAAGTTCAAAGGATACTTTCTATTTGATAAGTAGACTTCAGGGTTCTTATTGGTGAGAGGAATAAATATGCTTTGTCGCCGAGTCCAAAAGTGACAAGGGAAGGATTTTAGCCGATTGACAGGGGAGTTTTAAACAACTGACTCAGCCGAAAAAGCTGGAATGGCCTAAATGAAAAGATGCGTCAGTGATTACTATTGATACTTGATTGTTAGTGATTTACTTTAATGGGATGAATAGCGGAAGGATCCAAAGAAAATTCAAGCGCCTCAGTGGCGTGGTTGGTTTGGTGTTTGCTTCTCACCTCGGTGGTCGCGGGTTCGATTCTCGGCCATTCTATTGAGGAGTGAGAGATGTGAATTTCTGGTGATAGAAGTTCACTCTCGACGTGGTTCGGAAGTCACGTAAAGCCGTTGGTCCCGTTGCTGAATAACCACTGGTTCCATGCAATGTAAAAACACCATACAAACAAACAAAGAAAATTCATAATCACGAGTCAATAAAATGGGAAAGGAAAAGTAAATCCACAGTTAGTATGCTTGTTTGATTTGTTATGATGAAAATATACAGCAAGAAAGCTTTCGATGACCTGCATGGTAGTCCTTATCAATCTGACTAGAATTACAAAAGTTGACTAAAAGCTTTGATGTTTACTTACGTTTACAAATAGGTTAAGGTTGTTGTTTGAAGATGGGTAATTGGCTCTCCATGTTATACCTTCATTCTCCAACGGCAGACTAGCTAATCACCTAGATCTTTAAGTGGCGGTTCGGTTTTTGAATCACCTGGTCGGTTGTCCATTGCGCTCGTATTAAAAGAAAAGACATGAACAGATGAAAAGAGGAAAAATTTGCTCATATACTCACCCTCCATCTTGAATAGGAAAAGTGACAACTGTAACCATTTAGACCTAGCTATAGAGATCTTCAATTATAAAACTTTAAACGGATAATTGAAAATAGTGAGAATAAGAAAGGTAATTCCTTTAAACCTAGAAAATAAAAAGGTTGTGGTTGCTACCGATAAAATAATGAAAATGGACCGGTTCAAGTTTTTGAGTTTCTTCTTTCTCCGGTATAAATTTTTTGAATTTCGGTTTTGCAATTGATTCCGTTTCCCAGTTTTCTCTATTCCGCTTGCTCTAGCATTGTTGAACTTGAAAGATAGTGGGCTTTGGCAGCTGAAAGTTAAATCCTATGACTTCCATTTTTAACAATAAAAAAATTATGTATCAACAATACTACGTAGTCATACCTCAAGCAAAGAAGTGTACATAAATGTTCTGGAAGCAATTTCACTTACCTTGGCTACTACTACGTTAGCCTACAGATTTTGAAGGGCATTATAACTATGCCGATTAAACCTGTGTATTGGCAAGAAATAAAGTATATTTATACGGGGTTCAGTTTTACCTTAAACCTTAAGAACGACGTGGTTCCAGCACATCTCGAAGAATTTTTTGTTTTTTAGAAACCGACGGTGCTAGTAATTTACAGTGACATCCTCATTCTAGTGTTCCCAATGTCTGAGTTCTCGTATATTCCAGTCGTTGAAATTTCTATGCGCCGGAAAATATCCTTTCTTTGGGTGAGGGAATGCTTCTGCACGAGAGGGGGTTTTATCGACGAAGGTTTATAATCCAAGAGGTAATGGAAAAATAAAGCATAAAATCTGTATTTCTCGTGAGAATCCCACACTGGATATGTCAATGATTGCATGATCTAATTGGACCAAAGTAGCACGCTTCACCAAATCGTGTTTACGCTGCCTTCACGCCAGTTGGTCACAAGCAGCTACGTTTCGTGAACTAATCCTGTAATTCTTTCAACCACACCGAAGAGATTTATGCATGGCGTGCACAGCAGTGTACTTTGTGGGTAATGAGAGAGTTTTATAGTAATTAAGCGCAATATTACATATAACATTTATATGATTTAAAAGATTTCAAATATTTTCTCGTGCACAGACATGTTCATCATAACAATTCCAAAAGAATTTCATAAACTTTCTTTATTGACGAACAGATTTTTTTTTTTTGCTTACGGATAACTTTAACATACAATATTGACTTACGTTGTTTAAAGTGACATCAGAATAAGTTCTACAGCGTGGACAGTAACTTTATTGCAAGCCATCATGTGAGTGTTGAATAACAAGGTTGCTGTCATCGAGTAGCTCAAGCGTCAGCTGGGATAGACATAAATTCGACTAGACTTATATATATATATATATATATATATATATATATATATATATATATATACACACACACACATATATATATATATATATATATATATATATATACTATATATATAAAATATATATATATATTATATATATATATAATATATATATATACATATATATACATGCATACATATATACATACATACATACATACATACATACTACATACATAATTTGAATTACGAATACAAACAGGAATGAAAAGTAAATCAAGAAAAGGCTGAGGACTACGCAGAGAAAGGATATATTATGACATATACTTGATAAAGCACGATAACTTGCAAAGATGGGAAAGCCACAAACAAAAAAAATTATTAAAAATAAAAGAAAGTGGGCTGGTCATGAAGGTTTCAAAAATGCATGACAACCTGTGGAACTGGACTTAAGACTAAGTCATGGATTAAGCACTTTGTAACTTCTGATAATGAAAGGGAGGACTACGGTGGAATACCTAAATAGTAAGAAATTGTGAGCAATCATTTACCCTTCCATCAATATGGCAAATTTACTTTAAAAGACCAAAATCAAGCACCACTTGAACGCCGAAAGCAGTACATGCAGTGAAAGTTCACCTGCATTACCAATTGCTCTTTTGTGCTTTCACATTCGCAGACTTTGGCTAATTTATTTGTAATATTTCATATTTTTTGGAACATACGGAAAGATATGGATATAAAATGATTCTTAGACATTTTTTCAGGACTACTTATATATGAGATCGGTATTTCTGAATTATTATTATTATTATTATTATTATTATTATTATTATTATTATTATTATTATTATTATATTAATTATTATAGGAAGGAGGCCTTCTATGAGGGCAGTATCATTTAATACAATAGCTGTTTCAACGGCGTTTAATTTATTTATATCTGATGTGTTAAGTTTCCTAAGGACATGTAAAGATTTCCATTTGTCTTAGGTTTATTCCTCTAACGTGTGACAGCGCACAGGCTCAGTCATCTATGAGAGTATACAGTAAAGTGAATTAAGATACATTTTACAAGTATTTATAGCATGCAAGGTCGTGTACAATCGGTGGGCGGGTTGGTGAGCAGGGATTTTAATTGGTCGTTGGATGGTAACGAAATCTCTCCCTAAGGCGATGAGATCTGCGTGGTCTGGCTGGAGTTATTAGCGTGGGCTGGGTGTTGGGTGGGGTACCCAACTATTGGGCGGCAGGTACTACTGCAGGCTGTCCAGATGATATAATCTTCCACTCGTTCTCTCCCGATTTCTCTCTCTGCTTCTTCCTCTCTTTCTCTCTCTCTTACTTTCTTTCTTTCTCTCTGCAAATTCCCCTCTCTCTCTCTCTCTCTCTCTCTCTCTCTCTCTCTCTCTCGTTTGCTCCTTCTTACTATCTCTCTTTGCACTCTCTTCTTGTTCCCCTCTCTTCTCTCTTTCTCTCTCTCTGCTTGTTCCTCTTTCTCTCTCTCTCTCTCTCTCTCTCTCTCTCTCTCTCGTCTCTCCCCCCTCGATCTCTCCTCTCTCTCTCGTGGCGGTATACGGAGTCGGTTGGTTTTTTATGCTATTTCTTCTTATGATGGTAGGGAAGAAATCCTGTTTCTTTTACCGTGTTGATAGTCGTTTTTTTCTCTAATATGTGTAATGCTTCAAGATAACATAGGCGTTTCCGGTCCGGTGCATAGTCAATAATTTTTATGTTCGTTATAAGTTCAGCTCTTTCTGGTCTCCTGTTATGTTTTTCCCTGTAGTGAATGAAAATGGCCCTTCTTGAAGGTGGCAGGAGAGACGCTTGGAGAGTCTGGTGGTGGTCATCCCGATATAAGAATGGTAGCATCCATCCACCGAGCATGTGAATTCGTAGATGACACTCCTTCTCTTCAAAGACGTTTCTGGGGGCGCCGGGTTGTTTTTAAGATGCAGCTGGCTGGTTTCTATGGAACTTTAAGAAAGACTTTTGAAGAATGCTCCATCCTCCACTTCACGTGTGAACGCAGCATTGACGGGGCCCTACCCTCCCTTCCTGGACATCGGGTACAGCAGACCCCTACGGGATACACCACCACGGTTTACAAGAAACCCACAAACCCGGGTCTATGCCTTAATGGGTCCAGCGAGTGCCCAGACAGGTATAAAAGATCGGTGGTAGATGCCTTCGTCCGCCGTGCCCTTAAACACTGTTCCACATGGAGAGAAACCACCAGGGAGATAGAAAGGTCTACACAAGTCCTCATCAACAATAACTTTTCAAATAGCATGGTCGAACAACCAAAAGAGGGACTCCATAAATAAATGGCACCAGGAAAGAACGACCGAAACTAACGACCAAAGTGGAGCTATAAAAATATTTTATAAAAATTATATGCACCACAAATATTTGGAAGACGAAAAGGCTGTAAGGAAAATAATCAGGAAAATGAAAAGGTCTCCCACCCCCACTACAAGAAAGTGATAAAATTAGCCTAATAATTTATTACAAAACATGAAAACCAGCCAGCTGCTTCTTAAAAACAACCTGGCGCCCCCAGAAACGTCTTTTGAAGAGAAAGAGTGTCATCTACGAATTCACATGCTCGGTGGATGGATGCCTCATTCTTATATCGGGATGGGAGGCCACCACCAGACTCTCCAAGCATCTCTCCTGCCACCTTCAAGAAGGGACCATTTTCATTCACTACAGGGAAAAACATAACAGGTGACCAGAAAGAGCTGAACTTATAACGGACATAGAAATTATTGACCATGCACCGGACCGGAAACGCCTACGTTATCTTGAAGCATTATACATATTAGAGAAAAAACCGACTATCAACACGGTAAAAGAAACAGAATTTCTTCCTACCATCATAAGAAGAAATAGCATAAGAAACCAACCGACTCCGTATACCGCCACGAGAGAGAGAGGAGAGATCGAGGGGGGAGAGACAGAGAGACAGAGAGACAGAGAGAGAGGAACAAGCAGAGAGAGAAAGAGAAAAGAGAGAGAGGAACAAGCAGAGAGAGAAAGAGAGAGAGAGTAAGAAGTAGCGAACGAGAGAGAGAGAGAGAGAGAGAGAGAGAGAGAGAGAGAGAGAGGAATTTGCAGAGAGAGAAGAAAGTAAGAGAGAGAGAAAGAGAGGAAGAAGCAGAGAGAGAAAGCGGGAGAGAACGATGGGAAGATGTGTCATTTGGAAAGCATGAAGTAGTACCTGCCGTCCAATAGGTGGGTACCCGAAACAGCACCCAACCCACGCTAATAACTCCGGCCACACCACGCAGATCTCATCGCCTCAGGGAGAAATTTCGTTACCATCCAACGACCAATTAAAATCCCTGCTCACGGAACTGCCCACCAATTGTACACGACCTTGCATGCCATAAATACTTGTAAAACGCATCTTAATTCACTTTACTGTATACTCTCATAGATGACTGCCTGTGCGCTGTCGACAACTTCGAGGAATAAACCTAAGACAAATGAAAATCTTTACATGTCCTTAGAAAACTTAATACATCAGCTACATGCTGACGAGAAAAAGATAATAAGAAGAATTGAGAAGATTCTATATAAATTAAATGCCGTTGAAACAGCTATTGTATAATTATTATTATCATTGTTTATTTATTTAATTTTTTTGCTCTATTACAGTTCTCCCATTCGACTGGGTGTTATTTATAGTGTGGGGTTCCAGGTTGCATCCTGCCTCCTTAGGAGTCCATAATTTTTCTTACTATGTCACCGTTTCTAGGATCTCAGTCTTCTGCATGAGTCCTGGAGCTACTTCAGCCTCTAGTTTTTCTAGATTCCTTTTCAGGGATCTTGGGATCGTGCCTAGTGCTCCTATGATTATGGGTACAATTTCCACTGGCATATCCCATATCCTTCTTATTTCTATTTTCAGATCTTGATACTTATCCATTTTTTCCCTCTCTTTCTCTTCAACTATGGTGTCCCATGGTATTACGACATCAATGAGTGATACTTTCCTCTTGACTTTGTTAATCAACGTCACGTCTGGTCTATTTGCACGTATCACCCTATCTGTTCTGATACCATAGTCCCAGAGGATCTTTGTCTGATCGTTTTCTATCACTCCCTCAGGTTGGTGCTCGTACCACTTATTACTGCAAGGTAGCTGATGTTTCTTGCACAGGCTCTAGTGGAGGGCTTTTGTCACTGAATCATGCCTCTTTTTGTACTGGTTCTGTGCAAGTGCTGGGCATTCGCTAGCTATGTGGTTCATGGTTTCATTTTTCGTATTGCACTTCCTACATGTGGGAGAGATGTTATTTCCGTCTATCGTTCTTTGAACATATTTGGTTCTTAGGGCCTGATCTTGTGTCGCTGTTATCATTCCTTCAGTTTCCTTCTTTGCCACAGTGCTCTGTTCTCGATGTTGATACAGTCCTCTATACTTAGGAATCCTCTCCCTCCTTCCTTTCGTGATATGTATAGTCTGTCCGTATTTGCTCTTAGGTGCAGTGCTTTGTGTATTGTCATATGTTTCCTGGTTTTCTGATCTATGCTGCGGAGTTCTGCCTTCGTCCATTCCACTATTCCTGCGCTGTATCTGATTACTGGTACTGCCCATGTGTTTATGGCTTTTATCATATTTCCGGCGTTGAGTTTTGACTTGAGTATCGCCTTGAGTCTCTGCATATATTCTTCCTGATCGTGTCCTTCAATCTCTTGGTGTTTTATATCCCCTCCTTCCATTATTCCCAGGTATTTGTATCCAGTCTCATCTGTGCGTTGATGTTGCTCCCGTCTGTGCTTTATCCCTTCAGTTCTCGTTACTTTGCCTTTTTGTATGTTGACTAAGGCGCCATTTTTCTATTCCCAAAACTCCATCCTGATGTCCCCAGATACAATCCTTACAGTCTGGATTAAGGTATATATTTCCTTGATGCTCTTCCCATACAGGTTGATGTCGTCCATGAACATCAGATGGTTGATTCTGTGTGCCTCTTCTCTTGAGTTGGTACCCGGCATCCATCTTTTGTAGTACTTTTGTCATGGGAATCATGGCTACTACGAAGAGTAGTGGGGACAGTGAGTTGCCCTGGAACATCCCTCTCTGATCTTAACCCTCTTGCTAGTCTTATTCCAAAGCTTGTAAGTATTGTATTCCAGTTGTGCATTGTATTTTTGAGGAAGCTGATGGTGTTTTCCTCTGCCCCATATATTTTCAGGCATTCTATTAGCCATGTGTGTGGTATCATGTCGAAGGCTTTCTTATAGTCTATCCATGCCATGCTTAGGTTGGTTTTCCTTCTCCTACTGTTCTTTATTACCATTTTGTCAATCAGGAGCTGGTCTTTTGTGCCCCTACACTTCCTTCTGCAGCCTTTCTGTTGGTGGGGGATGGTGTTTGTCTCCTCTATGTAGTTGTGTAGCCTTTCACTGATGATACCGTTTAGTAACTTCCACATTATTGGTAAGCAGGTGATAGGCCTGTAGTTACTGGCTATATTTCCCTTAATCTTGTCTTTTTGTACCAAGGATGTTCTTCCTGTGGTCATCCATTTGGGTGCTTGGTGATTTGAGATACAATGCTGGAGTAGGTTCTCCCTATTCTTGGGTGTAGGGCCTTGGAAAGTTTTTGAGCCAGTATCTATGGACTTCATCGGGACATGGGGCTTTCCAGTTTGGCATTTCTTTAGTTGGTGTCTGACTGTGTCTGTCGTGATCTCTGTGATCTTTGTTTTATTCTCCCTGTTTTCTTCTTCTTATTGACTTCCTGGAGCCATGTTGCATGTTTTTGTGTGATACCGGATTGCTCCATATGTTTTCCCAGAGTCTCTTACTTGGTTCGGCTTCAGGAATTTCTTGGTGGTTGTCTTCCCCTCTTAGTTGGCTGTATAATCTTTTCTGGTTCGTTCCAAATAGTTTGTTCTGTTGGTTTCCCCTATTCCTGTTCATGTACCGTTGGATCTTATGTGCTTTGGCCTTAAGCCTCTGTTTTACATCTTCTATTATGTTGTTTAGTCCCCTCTCTTGTACTTTGTATTTCTCGTTGAGTTCCTCCCTTGTTTTCTAGCTTCTTAGCCTTTTTTCTGCCATCTCTTTCAGTTTACTCAAGTCAGATCTCATCACCATGATTTGCTTTTCCAGACGCCATTTCCAAGGAGGTTGCTGTTTGTTTTTGGGTTCTTTTGGGTTGGTTGTGCTGGTGGTGTTGGTGTTCGAATCCCCATCAGTTCTGCTACTAATCTTGCTCCTGCATATGCCAAACTTCTGTGGCATCATCTCTCAGTTCGTCTTTGTGTAATTCGTTGTCGTGTGATATTTCCCTTTCCAGTTTTTCTCTTTCGGTTGGGAAGAGCCAGTTCTTTTTCTTTATGTTTCTTACTTGGTCTGCCAGCCTCTGCTCTGTTTGAGGGGTGTTATTCCTCTCATCCAGATGTTGACCAACTTCTTCTATATCCTCTCTCCGTCGGGTTGCTTCTGATGTAGCATCTCATATTTCCTTATTTTCTTCTCTTGTCCATTTCTTCCTTTGGTTTGCTTCTGTAGCTCCAATCTCAGGCTGTTGGTTACTGTTGTTGTGGTGGTCAGTTGCTGGATGACGACCTCCCAGTACCTGACCGTCTTTCGCTTCAATTTGGTTGAATACCTGGCTGCCGGACGAAGTTCCTCTGTTGCCAGAGATTCCATTTAC
>NC_061107.1:95964016-95971021 GCF_015104395.2 Macrobrachium nipponense
CTTCGGCGATGCAGAGGTTAGGGGGGTAAACCTGAGGGGTTGGGGGAGTAGGGGAGGAGGTAGAGGGGCGGGAGTTTGGCGATACGGAGAGGATGAGGGGGTGGGTATGTAGTGCCGGGATTGAGGAGGTTGGGAGGAAGGTTGGGTGGTTTGTGGTACAGGAGGTAGGTTCGTTCTAGGATCGAACCTGGGGTTGCTGGGAGGTTTCCTGGTCGGTTGATGGTAGCCGAGGTCTTGCAGGTGGAGGAGGGATGCCCTTTCGCCTTCAAATCCTCTGCAGTCTGACTGGGCATCCCTTAAACCAAGCATGATGTTGCTGGCTGCAGTTAGGGCATCGGGCAACTGTGTGGCCCTTTTCCTTGTACTTTTTCAAGCACACTTCTGTCTCGTGTTTTGCACTGCACACTCCACAGATGTGTTCTGCTTTACACTCGTTCTTGTGGTGTCCATACCTCTGACACTTGAAGCATCTCAGAGGCTCTGGTACGAAGGCTTCGGTCTCATATGTGCCTAGAATTCCAAGGCTGACCCTGGCCGGAATTTGGCCCTTGAAAGTAGCTTCGATCTTGAGAGTCTCCTGTCCATCTTTGGCAGTACATCTCTTGGCTTCCATGATGTTGGGAACCTCGAGAACTCTATCGATCGTGATGTATTTGGGGACTTTACAGATCATCCCCTTGTTAATTTTGTAGCAGGATCAAGTAGCAGGCATAGGTGTCCTTCTTGAGTAGTTCAACAGCTTTCTGGTCCTTGGGAGTAATTATAAACTCCCCCCTTAAATTTGGTCTAGCTGTGAGGTTTGCAGCAGGATATTTTTTCTCAAGGGCCCTGACTGCAGCATATGAAGTCTGGCCCTCGATAACAACAGCTTTGAACTTGGGAAGTGCCGGAAATTCTGTAAAACTCGCCGTATTCGGTGCCGATGTCGTAGGGAGCTTGTTGTCTGTCGAAATCGGTACAATCTTCTTCTGTTTCTTCTTCCTTCTTCTTTCTTACGGTGGCGAAGCCTTGCTCGTCCTCCAAGGGCGGGTCCTCCTGGGATTACCGGGCCATACTTGTCAAAATTGTAGGTTCAAAATGACGAGGTTACGTAACGCGCCTGTGCACGAAAATATGTAACCTGCCGCCATGCGGCACCCATGGTTGCGGTATTTATTGTGTCCCAGGTGCTCAGTCTGATGGGCGCTGCGTTTTCATTGGCTGAACAGAGGATTAAGTCCCTGAGTCAAGCCGTCTTGCAGAGGTGGAAGCTCGCACTGCTCTTCTCGTGCGGACGCTGGAGACTGGGAGCGTAGTATTGGGAAGGTCATTGCCGATAGACGGGGACACCTGATTGGCCCGTTCGATCGGCTCTATGGTGCTGGCGCCGCCCGCCAGCACCATAGAGCCGATCGCAACGGGCCAATCAGGTGCCCCCGTCTAATGGCAATGACCTTCCCAATACCTCGCTCCCAGTCTCCAGCGTCCGCACGAGAAGAGCAGTGCGAGCTTCCACCTCTGCAAGACGGCTTGACTCAGGGACTTAATCCTCTGTTCAGCCAATGAAAACGCAGCGCCCATCAGACAGAGCACCTGGGACACAATAAATACCGCCGAACGACCCCATTCCTCACAGTTGCTGCTCGGCCTCCGTAGCAGTAACATCTCTCCCTGAGACTTTCTCTGGCGAACGTGAGCGACAGCGAGGCGATAGAGCCATCCCAGTCGACGATAGCGGCGAGATTTCCAGCGATTTTCGGCGGAGCTTTCGGCGATTGACGACGACACCGAGAATTATAATTCTGAGAGAGCTCTCTCACATTTTATAAGGAAATTTCATATGACATCTTTCTCTCTCAAATAATTTTCCATTACTAACAGTCTCTCCTGCCTAAAATTCGGTAGCCGTTGGGGTCTGAAAACTCCGATTGAAGCAGGGTCTAAGGGACAAAAACTTTCTACTCTCGCAATCCTTATTTGCAAGTAGCACAGGAACGATAGGCTGGTGTCTCCCATAAACCAGGTTTAGGCCCTTCAGGCAAAAGAAAAAAAAATATAATAACACACATACACATACATTCTCTCTCTCTCTCTCTCTCTCTCTCTCTCTCTCTCTCCCCTCACAGATAGACGAAGACGAATGCAGCCATGGACCAAGTAACCCAGCCACACCCACCACTGCAGAAGCACCTGAGAACCGGAAACGGACAACGTCTTCTTCCTCTTTTTCAGATGCCCCATGAAGCAGTTAGACCTCGCCCTAGACTCCTCCACCTCCGAAGAAGAATCCACCACAGCCACTCAAGAGGACAAGGAAAACCCCCCTGCCATGGACGCAGATGACGGATTCCAGCTTGTCACCAGGAACAAACGCAAACAAGGGACCACCAGCAGACACCTTCACCCTCACATGGAAAATACCTGATAACTCCTCCAACAGGAACCAGTGCATATGAATTTGTTAAGGACCTCGAAAAGAAGGGTAAGTTGTTCAAGGTAAGACCCACCACCAGGGGAGAACTGTTTGCAATACCCTCAGACCTGAATACAAATGAATATATGAAAAAATAATCCTGCCAGCTCTAAATTCCTCAATCCTGACGACAAACCCTGCAGATTTATATTATGCCATTACCCTCTTCAATTTGAAACCAGGGTTATTCTGGAAAATCCAAAGGTAATCAAAGCAGAGAGATGCCATACAAAAGGACCCAACCCCCAGCCAACCCGCAAAGTCCTAGTAGAATGGAAAGGAACTCAGCCTAAGTCACTGAACCTTGGCATGTGGGGCTCCTTCCCCACCATGGACTTCACACCAGAACCTCTGAGGTGCTTTAACTGTCAGAGGTACGGACACCATAGCAGTGCCTGCACCGCCAAAGCCATTTGTGGTGTATGTAGTGGGAGACATCCCACAAAACTCTGCACAGACAAGTTCAAGAATGGACAAGAAACAAATGCCAGATGCCCCGCATGCAAGGGAAACCACCATGCGTGGAACAGAAAATGCCCGATAAGGCTACAAAAAATAGACACTCTTAAAGGAATCACACCTCGGAGCCTCCCTGGACACACACACACACAGACCAGACCACAACACACAACAGCAGCTCCCACCACCCAGCAGGGATCAAGGTCCTTTGCTGCTGCAGTTAGGGGGTCGCAACAAGCCCCCAAAAACACACAGACACACCCCCAGCATAAGACACAGTCCTATGCTGCTGCAGCTGGAGGGCCTAGACCCAACAGGACTCAAAGTCAGCCTCAAACTCAGAAAAAGGAACACAAAACACTCCCCAAACCACACCCAGACCAACACACACCAACGAAACAAATAACAAACACTAGAAGGAAAATCAGTTTCTCAGAATCGGCCAAGCCGACCAACACATACATCCTAACTTCTCCTGTTCCCGAAACCCGACAAATCCTCCTCACTCCAAATCCTAAAACTAGCACCACTGTTCCTGCTCCCCAAACGCCATATAACCCAGTCTCCCCTCCTCCTCCCACCCCACAAAGCAAACAGGTTTGAAGTTCGCCCAGAACTAAAACAAGACAAATATATCGCACAGACTCAAGACCTCACAAATCTACTGGTGCAAATGCTATTCAAGTTTGCAGAACTAACAGGATCAAACTTCTCAGAGGAAATAGCCAAAGAAGTCGTTGAAAAGTGCATAAGAACGTCCAGAGGACTCTTTGCATCACCATGCCTACACTAATAAACAACAACAGTGCAAATGGCACTACAAATACACCCGGTGTCAGTTTCATTCCAAGTAATAGTACCAGGTACATCTCCAGTGCCAGGGCCAACCTCAGAGTTGGTAGTCAAGGCACATCAAGTGCAAATGACGAACTAGGAAACAACAACAACACAAATGACTGCAGAGACACAGACACTATAAAAATCCTCCAGTGGAACATACTAAGTGCAAACAATAAATACGCATTCCTGCAAGCACACACACAAACAAATAACTACGACATCATAATGTTACAAGAAACACTTGTAAGGGAAAAACGCCAAATTTTCATTTAAAGGGTACAAGGTGTACAAAACACCATACACAGACACTAAAAGAGGACTAATCACCCTAGTTAAAAATACAATCCCTCAAAGATGGTAGACAACATCCCTTGCGGAGATGATGTAGAATCACTCAGCCTAAAACTCACACTTGCAACACAACACTGATGGTACACAACATATACAGGGCTCGGGACAACACATTCGAAGGGAAGCACTCAGTGCAGCGACACAGGAAAACACACTAATTGGAGGAGACTTCAATGCACATCACCCAAGCCTGAACTCTACACAACAAACAAACACAAACTGGAAGACATCTACACCAGTTATCATGTGAATTCCCCAGAGGTGTGCCTATTAAACAGTGGAGAGCCAACTCACCTAAAAGGAGGAAGACTAGATCTTACCTTCACAAACTCCGCCCTAAAGGAGCAAGCAACATGGAAGCTGCACAAGACCCCTCACAAGCGACCACATAGCCATTGACATTGGCCTACGGCTCAAAAAGCTGCCCCCATACCACCGCCACCAGAAAGATGGAACCCCAAGTTTGCAAACTGGGCTACATTTGAAAGCCATAATGACGAGATGGGCGAGGAACTACCTTGAAAACCCTGCAAACGATATAGAACTCTTCTATGAAGAGTTCATCAGCAAACTCAGAGAGGCAGCAAACATGTCCATGCCAAAGATCAAACGATCCAAGATCGATCACAAAGATGCATGGTACTACTGTGAAAGGGTCAAAGAACTCAATGCCAGAGTCAACAGAGTGCGGAAACTCTTCAGACGGGAACCATCTGATGAGATGCACAGACTTCTCAGAGAGGTAATAGCCCATGCAAACGAAGAGACAAAAGAAATTAAACAACAGGCATGGTATGATTGGTGTGCAAACATCAGCAGACAAACTCCAGTAACACTGAGAGAACTGGGTATGCAGGACACAGTGAAACACATAACAAAGGATGTCCCACCTGAGGGATACCAAAAACCACCTCCCTGGGTCGAAGACCCAATCCGGTATAACTTCACGATACTACCGGCAACAAAGCACTGTGCACAGCAGCACAAATGAAAACTGCAGCAGAAGAAGCAATCGGGAACACAGCAGCTGAAAACATATATACACTGATGGCTCAGTTGACACAGAAGCTCCAGCAACGCAGCAGCAGTGGCTGCCCAAGACTTCAAAGGAAGCTGGAGGCTATCCAACAATGCCTCCATACTACAAGCGGAACTAATGGCAATCTTAAAAGCCTTAGAAAATTCCAATTTAAAAGAAGGACACACAACAGTGCATATTGACTCCAAAGGAGCAATACTCGCTATCAAAGCGACAAATCCAAAAGAAAATGTGACACTGATAACAGCCATAAAATCATTGGCCAATTCACATCAGCTGCTGGCAGGAGAGTCACACTGAACTGGATACCCAGCCATGTGGGAATCCAGGGAAATGATGAAGCTGACTTCCTTGCCAAAAGTGCCCCTCAGCTGCAGTACAGTAAGCATAAAAGTGCAACCATCCATAACACACCTAAAGGAAATGGCAAAAAGCTATGCCAAACTCCAAGAAGAGAGTGAAGTACGACGTCACTACCTACAAGAGTCAAGGACGTCCAAGTGGTATGTGGATGTCACAAATCTAACGCCGCATGACATCACAAAACAAACCACTAGAAAACTCTCAGTCATCACACACAGATTAAGGCTAGGATACCTCTGCACCTGGCAAAATGATAGGAAATGAGGGCAGGTTATGTCAGTACTGTGACCGAGAGGCAATCCAGCCCCTCGAACACTACCTACTAGACTGCCCAGAGACACAGCCTTACAGATCAAACCTAACTGAAATAGAGCTGACACCGGCACAGATCACCAGACACTCTTAAATAACATAGGGATATGGAATCTCCTAATGTCCTCACCTCCCAGGTAAAGGATGAATCACACAGCATTTCTCCATAGACAAATGGGAATCTCCTAGTGTCTTGTAAACAAAAACAATGAAAACCACACAAAGCACAAACCCTCTACTTCACTGGTTGCAATGGGAGTCTAAACATCTTTGGGAGCATATGTATAAGTGTGAGTATGCATGAACATGTATATATACTATAATACTTGCTTAATGTTGGTTTGATATATATTGCAATATTTTCAGATGCTACACACATGTATATATATTGCGCCTAAAATGTTTATAGGTAACGCCTTCTTTCCCTCAAACTAAAACTCGCTTCCTTCTTCCTACTCAGCACTCTTCAGCTAGGCTGAGTCTCACTGCTATAAAACTTTCTCTCCTACTGATGGGTACCGTAAGGTTCAAAGGGGTTGCAATCCTGCCTGTCACCCTATCTCCTTTCCAAAACTAACCGCCAAAGCACTGTTTTTTGTATCTTTACAGATATTCCAGTTACGGGCTGCTCTAGGAGCAAGAGCCCGTGCCAGCACAAGGCTGGCTTAATCTCCAACAACAACAACAACCCATTCCAATCAGTTCACGCTCACCTTTCCTTGAAAATGAACCGATGATACGGTTGGAAACGTTGGAATTCCGTTACGCCCTTAGACTAAGATTTGTTAACCACTTTTGTTATCATATCAATAAATTATTATTTTTAGAAAACATTTCTTTCACCGAGATATGAACATCGGCCAGCTATTAGCAAATATCAGCCCTGATGAGAAGAGAATAATAAGAAGAATTGAAAAGACCATATATAAAATCAATTCCACTGATGCTGCCATCATCTTTAACAAAACATGTTTGAGAGAGGGTCTCCTACCTTCATATATTATTATTATTATTATTATTATTATTATTATTATTATTATTATTACCTAATGCCAAAGGCTCAAACACGGATATCAGTGTGATAAGGAGAGAGAAATAATGTATGAATGAAGTGCACAGGAGGAAGAGCAAAGAAAAGTAAATGTGATCAAACAAAATAACAAAATAGATGTGACTCATTTATTGCGTC
>NC_061107.1:95971521-96019021 GCF_015104395.2 Macrobrachium nipponense
GACGCAATAAATGAGTCACATCTTTAAGTCTCATCGCTTGGCGATAGACTTTTTTGGTGTTCTCCTTAGACTGTCATTCTAAGTAATTATTTCTGGTTCCTCCCATCTCCTTGGGATACTTAGTAGAGTGGTTCTTTCTTAACTAAAAGGAGATGATTCAAACAGATAAGTTGAACAAAGATAACAACTTTATTCTGTAACTCCATACTAGGAGATGCAGCTCGGTCGGAAGACCGATATGTTTGAGGGTTGGCACGGAACTGCCATTCTAAAGCATCGCGTCGATAGCGGGAACATTAGCTATCTCAGCAATTCATATAAAATCATACGTTAGTCCGCCGGCTCGGAAGTTACAAGTTCCGGCGTAGGTTAACAGGTCAACCGCTTCCCATGGAAGTTGTTGTGCAAAGTTATCACAAACATAAAATGTTGACAAGCTCTGAGCTAGACCAGGCTATACTGCAGACAGCGCATAGCGTAATCTAGATCTGCTTTGGTCACGTAGGACCCTCCTAATGCCATGACCTCAGTCATGGGTTTATATTTACAGATCTTGTAAATTGAATAAATGTATTTATTACATTAGGCTCGGACTGCTACCTATTCAAGCCTTGAATAACAAAAATAAATTACTTTAAAAACATTGTTTCATAGGAGCGTGCTCGTAACATACGTCTAGGTATAACATAATAAGTGATTAAATGCATAAAAAGGTTCTGTTACATACCCTTGTTGACATATTCATAAACAAAGATAAATGCATGGAAAATATAGATCCATGTTTGGTAATAATAATGCTTAGGTACCCCAAATAATAAAAAGGTAAAAATCAAAAGATTAACATGTATACATGATTAATATGATAATAGGTAACCTGATTAAGAATAATGGTTACTAAATAATGGATTATAGCATGATCATGGATAATTGTTAAAGAGTACTGTCACTCTTTGTAATAGATAAATATATTGTACAATGGTATAATAGTATAACTATGTAATTCTGCAGAAATCCAATATATAGGGGCTGATATATTTTATTAGGTACCCCGCCCGAAATACCTTTAGGAATATATTAATGTATAATATTGGGCATAAGTTTTGTTTTTATTAGGTGCCCGGGAGATACTTTAACTGTTCAAATGCAAAGGCGTGAGTCTTTCTTTGTCCTACATTTTTGCCAGCATACGGACCGCTTTTCACACACAACATCAGACAATTCCCTAGGCACAAACTGAAGTGGCCAGGTTCAGGGGCGGCCCTAAACTCAAACGACTTGAGTTTAACGGGTACGTCATCTAGACGGGCCAATACGTTCCCTTGGAGGTCCTTCTGTTTACGCCTCAGCCTACGCCAAGCAAAGATGTTTGGACGGCCGATAACCAATATTGGCCGTCACGCTGAACACGGCTAGCAGAATGTAGTAGCGAAGATTTTCTCCACCTTGCATAAGTCGGTGACGCGTGGGTCATCTCAGACAGTGCGTCAAACGATGAGCCACTCGCGCGTTGTATGGGAGAGGTAGTGACGGGATGATTGTGGATGCCCAAGTGTAGTTCGCAAAATACGCCTTCTCACGTATTATCGTGTTGACCCCTCTGACGGTGTAGTTTGTAGATGTCCCCGTACAACATCGCTGCTACGAAGATAGGGGCATGGGCGGTGGTACCGTCCGGACACACTACGTCGAATCCGGCTTTATCATAACGGATCCAGGAACCATTATTCATCCTGTAATTGAATTTATTACCGTAAAAGGGATAAAGTTTCCCCAGACAACCTTCGCTTGTATGAGAGAGAGAGCCGTTTAGCACTATGCCTAACTCACATGAATCCGTTGATATAGGATAGAATTCAAAAGAGTCAGCTGTACAAATTTTATTATTCATGGCTTCTGACAGTGAGTGAGTTTATCTAAGTCTTTAATGACTGTAAATGATTTCTTATCAGAAGAAATCAGTACATGCCCCGTCAAATTGGATATTACTGGATTTGGATTATTCGTTCATGAAAGTAGGAAACGGTGCTATTTGTATGATTGCCAAGCATCGGAAGAATCAAAAGGAATTGTGATCATAATTCTATAATTTTCAACGCTGACTGATATTAGGCTATAATAGAACTCTACTTTATGGGCGTCTAATAAAGGAATATAACCTAGTTTCTCCATCCGTCCGTTTTCCAAAGTTAACGTCAGATCTTTAATAGGCATGAGGTGAGGAGATAACACACCCTTTGTTGCTAACGTAATTGCTTCTACGTAATCTTTTGACTTTTCAATAAATGTGATATTTTCACACGGATATGATCTATTTTCGAACTATAGTAAGCTAACGTAGCCAGCAAATGTTGAACTTCCATGACCTGATCGATATTATTTGAATGTTCATTAACGATACTCATTATTTGATTGATTGAAGATAACTGGCTGCGAAGTTCAGACAAAGCCAATTCGGTTTTGTGTTGCAAAAACTCAATTCTTTTATTTTGATTATTTTATCTTAAGGCGATTTGAAATTCCTAAGCCTAGATTCGCAACTGATCCTAAGATGTTTAGTCCAGCCAGAATAAGCGGGTTGCGGCGTTCGAGAGTATTGTGCCGCACAGACCACATCAGCAGGTCACGAGCGAGTTCTTCTGCCTCGGCGGTTTTATTTTGTATGTCATAAGACAACATTTCCGCGACGCTTAGTGTTTGAGCTAGCGAAATCTCTGAGTTAGCATGAAAATTACGTTCGTGCATTTCCTTAAGCGAAATAGCAAAACCTCATCAGGTCATTCTTTAAGTTAAGGACGTCATCTTCAGGCAAGAAAATCGCATGCATATCTACTTCTATAACAATATACTTGACACGATGAATACATCATCTATTCTCTCGATAATCGAGCCATGATTAAATTCTATTTCTTTCGTCCTAGCGCTCTTTCCATACAACAAAGATGTCTGAATACACAATATCACTCCTAACAATAACAGATTCATTTTGAAACCTGCAATGAGTAAAACATATGTAATAACTCGCGTAAAAGAATAGGTTTACATACAATATGATTAATAGATATATATATAAATGATTATACAAGTTTCATAAATACAACCATTTTTTTCCCTCCACTCCATCTACCTTTCTTTAGATTCTGATATGTGCCAATGGGACTATTCTCACATCAGTGGGTTTTTGGATACATTTTGAACCTAACTCTATTGGCCGTTAAATTTTCTAAAATGTTAACGGGCCTTCAAACTTAGGTGTCAGTTTATAATTTAACCCTTTACGTACGTATACTTGTATGTATACTGATACCCACGGCATATGTTCTAGTTGGCTTAGCTATTCTATCATGATTTTTTTCATTATTATTTGTGCTTCTTCTAGATTCTTACGAAGTATATTATATCGACTTATGCTTGCATCCATAACATCCTTTAGAGGATTTGATAAATTAGTTGTAGGCGTTAAGATATGGAAAGGCGTTCTGGCCGGGATACCGTACAGTGCCTCGTGCGGTGTCATTTTAATAGACACATGATACGAGTGATTAAGTGTGCTTAGTACCGCAGGTATGGCAATGTCCCAGTTGGAGTCTGCCCCCCCTAAGGTGACCCTTAAAATGTTTAAAACCTTACGATTTGCCCTTTCCACTAGCCCATTAGACTCTGGGTGATAGATCATGGTATTGATTTTTCTTTATACAAAGGAATTCGCACAAGGATTAAGGAATGATTATTGAACTCCCGCCGAGTCTGAGATAATGATGTGTGGAATTCCATGTTACAAATGTAGCACTCGTAAAACTTCCTAGCGCACTCGACCGTGGTTTTTGTTTTAAGCGCTATAAGTTCTGTATATCGGAGTCAAAGCGTCTATAATTACTAGGTGGGGGGGGAGGTGCTTATTTCCTCTGTCTGACTCGTAAAATCCTGTTAATAAATCTAAATGTACTCTTTCAAAGGGTTGATTTGGCACGGGGTAAGCCCCTAGGCTGACAGGTGTCTTCGTGTGCCCTTTGTATTCTTGACAAGTGCGACAATTTGCTATGTGCTTTTTTATATCTGTAAGCATCGTATGCCAATAAAATAAGGATTTGGCTTTCTGTGACATCAAGGAATAACCCGGGTGTCCATGGCAGTGGATTTTCATGCAACCATTTAAGACAGTGGGTATGAGTGAGATAGGCACCACCACCTGGTTGTTATTCAACTGCGGTGTGTTGCGGGTTTTCCTCGTCACGGATCTACACAGGATATTGTCCTGTATGATATAATTCTGCTGCTTATACTTTAGGTATTCCTTTTCCTTCGGATTTTCCGTTTAACGCAATGATGATTTTTTCTATTTGCGGATCTTTTCTTTGTTCTGTCTGTAACAGTTCAGCACTCCAGCCCAGATCTTCCTGTTCAGATATAGTTTTAACAATGGGCGTGGAGGTTGAGATATCTATTAATTCAGCTAATGGCTCGGTACAAGATGAAGAGGGGTGCGTGATAATGCGTCAGCAATGATATTTGCTTTCCCAGGTAAATACCCGATCCTCGCGCCAAAGTCCTGAATGATCATGTGCCACCGAGTTCGCTTGGGGCTGTGACTAAAGCCTTTAAAGAAGTCGGTTAGGGGCTTATGATCAGTGAGAACCTTGACGGGATAACCGTATATTTATGAATTTAAAATGCACGAGTGAATTAATAATAGCGAGCCCTTCCTTGTCTATTACTGCGTATTTACTTTCGGAAGTCTCAGTTTACGTGAATAAAAAGCTATAGGGAAAAAACTCGGTTTATCATATTGTTGAAGCAATACCCCACATACTCCTAGGTCTGAGGCGTCTGTTGCTATGAAAAATTCCTTACCGAAGTCAGGAAATTTCAAGATAGGAGAACTACACAGTTCATCTTTCAATTTATCGAACGCCTGTTGATGCATTTCAGACCATACGAAATCTACGCCCTTTTTTATAAGATCGGTTAGGGGAGCGGCTATGATGAGTAGTTGCGTATAAAGCGGCGATAGTAGCCGCTACAGCCTAAAAATTGCTGTATTCCCTTGACGTTAGTAGGTATCGGAAAAGTTACGGATAGCCGACACATTATCATGGACGACTTAAGACCTTCACTAGAAACCGTGAAACCTAAATAGACTAGTTCTGTTTTAAAAAATTCACACTTACTTATCTTTACCCTTAAATTATGCTGCCTTAGTCTTTGTAGCACTAACTCTAATTTACGTAAAGTTCTTCTAATGTGTTGGAAAAGATTACTAGGTCGTCATGTATTAGGGCTTGTGCCTTGTATGATAAGGCGCCCTATGAGGTAATGTTAGACTTGCGATAATCTATACGCTAAGTCGGTTGGTATTGCACTTCCATCTTCAATGGAGTGTCTGGGGTTTTGTAGATCACTTACGAAGTCGGTATTATCTTTACGACGATGTGTTAAACTCATGGTTCGGTGAGGTTCTTGTAGAAAACACTAAGTATAAAAAATTATATATTCTTCTGAAGTTTTACATGGTGAAGATCAGATATGATTGTACAAGTCTTCTAATAACGATAGCTTGATCGCTTCTGCCAATGATGATGGCTAATCCTATTCCTCTACATGATAAAGCTTAGGTAAAGAGGTACAGGTCTTCTAATGACGATCACTAACTCTGTTCTGCCTGTCTACCATCTCTGTTACAAGTTATGAAGGAACAGCCAGTAGTTCGAAACATATGAACATACATACAATGACATAGTTTCATACGAACACACAATCAAATGAGACACGCTACAGATCACGTAGGCGGTAGTTGTCTCAAGCAGGGAGCTTGGACTAATGTTTATAAACAATTGAATGACTACAGGTGACGACATGTTATCTTAGCCTACTTTTATTGTATACGTCATCTTTAGCGTCTCTAGTCTGATCACATTCCTGTAAGCAATCTTTTATATATATGGACTAACATTCCATATTTTTATTATGTAAACACTTACACATGTAGGCATGTAGGATATCTCCTAACAAGTCTCCAAACACGATGTTTATCATACGAGTAAAAGTTATAGGAGCACAACGTAAACCAAAAGGCATACGCAAAAATTCATAATGTCCCCTGGCTGTGCTGAAGGCAGTGTAGGGATTACTCTCTTGTTCCAACGGAATCTGATGAAATCCTTTAGTAAGTCTAAAGCTTGTGAAATATTTGTTCTGACCTAGTAGAGATAGGATATCATCGGTACATGGTACTGGGAATCTGTCAGGGATTGTTTCTTCATTTAAACGACGAAAAATCTACGCATATCCGCCAAGTTCGATATTTTTTCGGTACTACTATTAACGGAAAATTATAAGGGCTGTTTGATTTCCTAATGACTCCTTCTTTTAGTCATTTTACCTACGTTCCTCTGTTATCTCATTCTGAAATTTCATAGGAAGTCGGTACGAAGGTACATAGATTACTTTCTGTTTGTCCTTGAGCCTTATTGATGCTCGATGACATCCGTTTTTCCTAAGGTTCCATCCGTAGTGGAAAAAAACATCATGATATTTAGTTAAAAGATTCAAGAATTTCTGCTGAATTTCTTCTTCTTGAATGTCCTTATTGATTTTGTTCTTTATAGATTGCAAAAAGGGATTCATCCGCAACTGATTGAGCGTGATTTATCTCAGCTACGGTAAAGAATGCGATGTTTATAAACTTCGGCATCCAAGATATGTTGATTTTTGTGGATTACTAAAGTGGTATTCAAATGATACAGACTTCGATGTTACATTGTTGTTGTGAGCCGACTGTATAAATGGCTTGTGTGACGGATAATCCGTGTGTTTTCAGAGTTTCGGAAAGGATTAATGTTTCAGATCCTGGCAAGGTTCTCTTTACACGCACTAATATGTTCGAAGTTACGTTAGGCTCGAGAGTTTGCGTGCAAGCTGATATTACGGGTGAGCGAGAGTTCTGTTGGGTTGCCTGTATTATTTCTTGGTTCATGAGACAGGTGATTGGTTCTGTAATGTAAGTGACAACTCTGTCTGTCTCTTTATTATCTAAAACTGATTTTAGGGTATTAGAAGACCTATAGAATTTCCCTTTGATATACACGCCGTGTTTTGCAGGTGCTAAGATAATATTTTGAGTGCCCATAGACGGGTATCCGATAATTACTGCGGGATACATATTAATGTGTACAACGACAAAGGTATCAGCAAACGTGCGCTTACCGACCTTGTACTGTACATGAGTTACGCCCACAACATTTAATTCATTATTCCCTATGCCTGAGAGCCTTATTCCGGACTTTTCTATAGGGAAATTTGAAAAGAGTAAATGATGAGTCCTTAAATCCATGATATTACGTGGACTACCAGAATCAAAGAACAAAGTGAATGACTTATGGTCCAAATTTACTGCATGTAAGGTGGTCGCCAACTCGTTTTGACTAATAATTGCATGAATTTGTTGCAAATCTACGGGAACCTGCACAGATTTTTTGGATTCGGCCGTGTGTTTCATAGGAAAATCAATTGCCTCACAATGATCTGATAAATGATTAAACTGATTATTTGATACAAAAGATGTTGATATTGATGACCCAACATCGCCCTCTCCCCCCTTGGAGTGAACTACGTGGTATTTGTTTTGTTTATCACACCTTGAAAATTCGCTTGCCCTTGCGAGTTCTGGCTAGACGGCCCAGGAACAGAGGTAACTGAAGCACGATTTGTTTGTTTCTGCTGTTGTGCAGAATTTCCGTTTGGTTGTTTCTTCTTATAGTACTGAGGACCCTTCTTTTTATTGCACTGGCAACTGGTTGCGTGTTTTGTAGCATTCTGCTGTTGATTCCTCGAGTAGAACGGTTATATGCATGAGTTGACTATTGTGTATTGAACAAAAACGCGTCCGACAGTCTGAAATCATGTGACCTGGACGTTTACAGTTATAACAAACCATCCCTGCAACTTGATTATTATTATGTACCACATTTACTTGTTGTGGCTGTTCTCATTTTTGCAAAAACTTGAATGAGCGAAGGATCTAGGTCGGTACATTTAGACATGTGTTTTTTTTATTTGTTTATGCACATCTAATTCCGTACTGTCGGGCTGCAATTTTTTACCAAAACACCGTACTAACGCTTCAGGCAACATTGCAGTGATAGACGTAAGGTAGATCAAACGGATAAAATCTTTCACTTTGATTTTGGCACTCGCAACCCACCCGGAGTTACTTAAACTATCCTGATATTCATTTAGCCGGTCGGCAATTAGCGCCGCCCGCTCGACAACATTAAGCTGAGTCATGGAGGCTTGGTTAAGGATATTTCTCAATGCCAATACTACATCTAAAGCCTCTTCACCCCCATACACGGCACGTAATCTGATTTTGAACTCGTCCCATGTAAGCGCCTCTTGGAAAGAAACCCCCCTTAGATACGCACTTGCGTCTCCTTTAGCAAAGTCAATAAAGCTTTTGGCCTCCTGTAATTGTACTGCTGGGTCTGTGATGCTTTTTGCATTTAAATGAGCGTCTACAGATGAGATCCATGCCTCAACATTTTGAGGCAGGAACCCATTGACCCGACCTTGAAAAGGGACAATTGCTGACCTCGCGCTAACAAGGGTCACCACATTGGGGTTGCCAGCCAGAGTAGTTGCCATTTCGACTTTCACTTTTTTCTTATCACTTCTATTCCTTGCAATCCTATCAAAATATCTATAAGAGTACACTCGACCACTACGTAAACGCATATGCAATGTACTGTATAAGTGTGTTATAATAATAGGAAAATCCCCCAAAAGATACAAAAATACAGATAATATGATAAAATATTATACGGAGAATTCCTGCAAGAAACGATTAACAACAACGAGAAGAGAAAAAAATTAATCTGCGGGCGAGAACTCGTAGTTGAAGATTGATTCTGTAATGAAGGAAGATTAAAATGGCGAACAACTCACCCCCAGAATACTGGATGATCGACTCTTGATGAACAACACTTCACTGAGGAAAAGACCTGAATAGATAAAAATGGTACTTAGCTCCAGATTATATTGCGAAGGATTGTTGACATGGGATGACGTACTCAGTTCCTGTCTAAGTCTCGCGTCGGAAGTCGTGATGACGTCACGGTCTTCTCTCGGTGCACGATGCGTGGAGAAGTCCAAGATTGATGACGTCACAGCCTCCGTCCTTGCACTACTGCCTCTAGCTGTACTCTCTGCGTCCTTGCTCGTGATCGCGTGATGTTTCCTGTGTTTGTTTTCTTCTTTCCGTTGATGTTCGATGCTGCTCTCGTCCGGTGTAGATTCTCGAATATAAGTGACAACAGTCGCTCAAACGTCGGTGTTAATGCTTGTATTCTTCTCGATGAAGGACATATCTGCGTCTTCATAAACTGTTGCGTTGATTAAAGATCCCGTTTCCTCTGTTTAGTTTTGATGTTGAAGGTGGAAGTTGGTTCTTGTAGACCTTCGGTCGGCTGATATGGGTCTTGTTAATTTTATTCTTCGTTATACGCTGCCACCACATTTAAGTCTCATCGCTTGGCGATAGACTTTTTGTGTTCTCCTTACGACTGTCATTCGTAAGTATTTCTGGTTCCTCCCATCTCCTTGGGATATCTTAGTAGAGTGGTTCTTTCTTAACTAAAAGGAGATGATTCAAACAGATAAGTTGAACAAAGATAACAACTTTATTCTGTAACTCCATACTAGGAGATGCAGCTCGGTCGGAAGACCGATATGTTTGAGGGTTGGCACGGAACTGCCATTCTAAAGCATCGCGTCGATAGCGGAACATTAGCTATCTCAGCAATTCATATAAAAACATACGTAGTCCGCCGGCTCGGAAGTTACAAGTTCCGGCGTAGGTTAACAGGTCAACCGCTTCCCATGGAAGTTGTTGTGCAAAGTTATCACAAACATAAAATGTTGACAAGCTCTGAGCTAGACCAGGCTACTGCAGACAGCGCATAGCGTAATCTAGATCTGCTTTGGTCACGTAGGACCCTCCTAATGCCATGACCTCAGGTCATGGGTTTATATTTACAGATCTTGTAAATTGAATAAATGTATTTATTACACATCTATTTTTGTTATTTTGTTTGATCACATTTGCTTTTCTTTGCTCTTCCTCCTGTGTACTTCATTCATACATTATTTCTCTCTCCTTATCACACTGATATCGAGTGTTTGGACTTTGGCATTAGGTAATAATAATAATAATAATAATATAATAATAATAATAATAATAATAATAAAATAATAATAATAATAGTAATAATAATAATAATAATAATAATAATAATAATAATAATAATAATAATAATAATATATGAAGGTAGGAGACCCTCTCTCAAACATGTTTTGTTAAAGATAATGGCAGCATCAGTGGAATTGATTTTATATATGGTCTTTTCAATTCTTCTTATTATTCTCTTCTCATCAGGGCTGATATTTGCTAATAGCTGGCCGATGTTCATATCTCGGTGAAAGAAATGTTTTCTAAAAATAATAATTTATTGATATGATAACAAAAGTGGTTAACAAATCTTAGTCTAAGGGCGTAACGGAATTCCAACGTTTCCAACCGTATCATCGGTTCATTTTCAAGGAAAGGTGAGCGTGAACTGATTGGAATGGGGTCGTTCAGCGGTATTTATTGTGTCCCAGGTGCTCTGTCTGATGGGCGCTGCGTTTTCATTGGCTGAACAGAGGATTAAGTCCCTGAGTCAAGCCGTCTTGCAGAGGTGGAAGCTCGCACTGCTCTTCTCGTGCGGACGCTGGAGACTGGGAGCGTAGTATTGGGAAGGTCATTGCCGATAGACGGGGGCACCTGATTGGCCCGTTCGATCGGCTCTATGGTGCTGGCGGGCGGCGCCCTACATGCCACCGTCGGGAGGAGTGAAGTCTCTTGGGTGGTGTTGAGGCTGGGTCTCTCCTTCCCGATGTGTAGGGCCTCCAAGAGGCGGAGGCGACGGTGGTCTGCTGCCTTATCGATAATTCTGATATTAGGAATAATGTCCTTCCTAGTTATCCTGGTATTGTGGACGTTTTTGGCATGATTATGGATGGCGCCTTCCTGAGCGTAGCAGGATATCCTCTTCGAAAATCGCATAGTCGTCATACCAATGTAAGCGCCGGGGCATTCCCGGACAGGGCATTTGTACTGGTAGACAACGTTGGTTTTCTTGAGAGGGTCCTGCATCACGGGGGCTGGATTGTTTTTCATAATCAGGCCACTGGTCTTCTTGCTCTTGTAGTAAATTATTAGTTTCACTTTTTTCGCAGGGTCCGTGGGGGAGATGTTCTTTTCTATGATGGTACGAAGGGCTCGTTCGTCGTCTTTGTATTTCTTATGAAATACTCCCTTGTAAAAGAGAGTGACGTCTTCAAGGGCGGCGGGACGAGGCTCCTGCTGATACCATTTATCGATGTTTCTGCGAATGCATTTAGTGATGTCCCGGTTGGAGTACCCGTTGTTAATTAAAACTTGGGCAACACGTTCTAATTCAGTGTGCGTGTCCTTCCACGAAGAGCAGTGTGAGAGAGCTCTCCTGATGAAGGTGCTGATCGCAGTGCGCTTGTATCTCTCTGGACACTTGCTCTCGCCGTTCAGGCACATGCCCAGGTTCGTGGGTTTCGTATACACCTGTGTTACGAAGCGCTCCTCTTGTTGCCCGACGAGGACGTCAAGGAAGGGGAGGCGACGGTCACGGCAATGTTCGATGGTGAAGTTGAGTCTGCTGTGGTCGTGGAAGGCTTGTCGCAGGCGCTCTATTTCTTCCAACGTGCTGGCGCTGATGAAAGTGTCGTCAATATACCGGACGTACATAGACGGCTTCTCGGTGTTGGCGAATACCCGACGTTCCACAGCACCCATGTAGAAGTTCGCGAAAAGTACTCCGAGGGGAGAACCCATCGCTACACCGCCTTTCTGTGTGTACATATGTCCTCTGTGGGTGGAGAAAGGGGCCTTTTTTTGTACAAATTTCAAGGAGTTTTCGGAGGGCATGCTCAGGGATGTTTAATGGGGGCGTGGAGTCGTCTCTATATACACGATCCAGGATTATCTGAATTGTTTCATCCACGGGGATGTTCGTGAAAAGGGACTCCACGTCCATCGATGCAATAACTCCTCCGGGGGGTGTCGTTTTCAGTGCTTCTAAAAACTCGGCAGATGACTTCAAACTGTGGTCATCTGGAACATAAGGAGTCAAAATAGTATTCAATTTCTTCGCAAGCTGGTATGTAGGAGCGGGAATTTGGCTAATAATGGGGCGTAACGGGTTCCCTGGTTTATGGGTTTTAACGTTCCCGTATATGTAGCCAAGGTCGTAGTCCCCTACGATCGGCAGCAAGTGAAGGGCATTGGAAGCTGCATTGACAGTCTCAATAATCCTATTAGCATCACGTTTAATGTCATCTACCGGGTTCTTGGTGATTCTCTGGAATTTGCTGCTGTCTGCCAGTATCTCATCCAACTTGTGGTGGTATTCTTCAGTGCGGATGAGTACAAATGCAGCGGTTTTATCGGCCCGACGGACGGTGACATCCTCTTTCGCTCGGAGTTCTTTGGCAGCTTCCCTCAGGCGCCTGTCGATCACATCACTCTTGTAATCACCGCGTTCCGTGAGGGCCTCGGCCAAGAGGAGGGGCTGCAGGGCGTCTGTAGTACGTATGGTGCCTTGATCTTCATGCTTGTGTATGGTGTCCAGCAGGTACTCGATCTCAAGGCGTTTCTCCATGGGCCTCGGTCGGGTGGAGAAATGGCAATAGAGTCCCATACGTAGAATTCTGTCTTGTTTGGCGGTAGGTACGTAGTCAGTCAGGTTAATGTATTCTTCTCTCTTCTGCGGGAGCCGTAGTTTTCCTCCGTTGAGGGCGACCAGCTTCTTAGTTATCGTCCTCATTCTCTTTTCGGCCCGCCCGCCAGCACCATAGAGCCGATCGAACGGGCCAATCAGGTGCCCCCGTCTATCGGCAATGACCTTCCCAATACTACGCTCCCAGTCTCCAGCGTCCGCACGAGAAGAGCAGTGCGAGCTTCCACCTCTGCAAGACGGCTTGACACAGGACTTAATCCTCAGTTCAGCCAATGAAAACGCAGCGCCAATCAGACAGAGCACCTGGGACACAATAAATACCGCTGAATGACCCCATTCCAATCAGTTCACGCTCACATTTCCTTGAAAATGAACCGATGATACGGTTGGAAACGTTGGAATTCCGTTACGCCCTTAGACTAAGATTTGTTAACCACTTTTGTTATCATATCAATAAATTATTATTTTTAGAAAACATTTCTTTCACCGAGATATGAACATCGGCCAGCTATTAGCAAATATCAGCCCTGATGAGAAGAGAATAATAAGAAGAATTGAAAAGACCATATATAAAATCAATTCCACTGATGCTGCCATCATCTTTAACAAAACAAATAATAATAATAATAATAATAATCATAGGAGCACTAGGCACAATCCCAAGATTCCTGAAAAGGAATCTAGAAAAACTAGAGGCTGAAGTAACTCCAGGACTCATGCAGAAGAGTGTGATCCTAGAAACGGCGCACATAGTAAGAAAAGTGATGGACTCCTAAGGAGGCAGGATGCAACCCGGAACCCCACACTATAAATACCACCTAGTCGAATTGGAGGACTGTGATAGAGCAAAAAAATAATAATAATAATAATTTTGTCCTTTGTTATTAAAAAAATTCTCGCAATTATAATCTTTTTATGATATTATAGACGCATTAAAAAATAAAACCTCTTACATAATTATAATTTTCTTTACGCAAAGAGAGAGAGAGAGAGAGGTTAGATAAGTAATTACTTTATTCCCTTCTGGGCAACCCACGTTTTAACTCAGTTTTATCTGTTATATATGTTCACTATCTTTCACTGAAATAAAATGCAAATGTGTTCACTTCTTATGAAGATTATTCTTTTTTACAACATTTTACAGAATAGTTTATATTTTTTCAAGTATGTTCCTGTTTCCAGTATTTTTCCTTTATAAATTATCGTAGTTTTCATTATCACCTCTTTTAGTTTAGTTTAGAGGTGATGATGAAAACTACGATAATTCATATATATATATATATATATATATATATATATATATATATATATATATATATATATATATATATATATATATATATATATATATATATATATATACATATATATATATATATATATATATATATATATATATATATATATATATATATATATATGTATGTATGTATGTATGTATATATATGTGTGTGTGTGTCGGTTAATAAAACCTCGGGTGAGCCATATCTGCAAATTATACCATTGAAAAATGCTATAGCTACTTCTTCAGCTGTTTATGCTTAAGTGGAAAAATTTCTACTATCGTCGTAAGTTCACCTATTATTATTAATAAGTACTTATTCGCATATCTAGATTCACAAAAATTTCCTAGGATATCCATATGTTTCTCTGAAAAGGCCTACTTGGTGTCGGATATGATCCTAATTTGCAGGAAGTTATCCTTGCAGGTTTGCAAGCATTGCATATGTTTCCAAATATATTTAGCACGCACCTCATTATACGTTTTTTCTATCCCCAAGTGTGGACTACCGAACCTGCAATGTACTATATCAAAAACCACTGGAATTAGAACTTCCGGAATTAATATCTGTGTCGTGTCTCCTTTACTTTCACTAGTCCTCAATTTATATTTAATTTTCCTGACCAACAGATTACCTTCTAATTCTAAACCTGGAAAATGTAACTTATAACGTTTCCTGACTAATTCCCTCAAAGAAACGCTTTTGTGTCTGCCAAAATTTCATCTTCATCCTGCCTTTGCTCTATGAGACCCATATCCCATTGTATAGAATCACTAGTGACTAGTGCAACTTGAAATCCTTCTATGTCATAAAAATTCTACTAAGGGGATCCGCTACTACATTTAATTTGCCTGCTATATATTTGAGCTTTGCATCGAAGTCCCTGATAGTTAAAAACCATCGAGCTCTTTTAGGCGACAAATCAGGCTTCTTAAAAAGATCCAATAATGGCTTGTGGTCTGTAATGACTTCCACTTTATTCCCCAGCAGTAGCATTTTAAAATGAACCAAACTTGATACTATATTGCAAAGGCTACTTTATCTATGGTAGCCATTAATCTCTCATTGCTACCCGTTTTCCTAAACTTCCTGCTATAAAAGGCTATGGGATTGAATTTCCTATACCCTCCTGACTAGCATCAGTCACTAATGTGAATGGTTTGCTGAAATCTGGAAATTTCAGAACTGGGGGATTCATTAACGCGTCATTAAGTTACTGAAAACTATCATTCTGGGGTTTTCACCATTGAAATTGAATGTCTTCCCGCAATATATCTGTTAGAGGAGCTGCTATGTTTGAAAACCCTTTCACAAACCTACGGAAGAAACCGGAAATGCCTAGGAATTACTTAATTTCTTTCTTTGATCTCGGGGTGCAAAAATCTGCTATTGCTTTGACTTTATCGTCGTTTACTCTAACCTTCCTTGGGTATGACATGGCCTTAATATGTGATTTACTTTTTCAAGAATGAACATTTAGCTAGCTTAATTTCCAACCTTGCTAACCTAAGCTCCTAAGTACTTCCTTAAGCACTTCCAGGTGTTGCACGATCGAGTCTGTGGCGACTATGTCATCCATGTAAACAAAAACATTTTTACCCAATAACCCGTGCAAAACTGTGTTCACCAAACTGGTAAAGGTCATTGGATTGCCCGATAAACCGAACGGCATTCACTTAAATTCAGTGTCCCTTGGGCACTGAAAAGGCCGTATATTCCTTACTACTCTCACTAAGAGGGACCGGCAGAAAACCCTGCGGTAAATCAATTGAGCTATAAATATTATGTCCACCGATTTCTACAAAAAGATCTGGTATGCATGCGACTGGATAACGGTCAGGGATTACTTTTTAATTTAAACGTCTAAAATCGACGCATACACGGACAGAACCGTCCTTCTTAGGCACTGCTAACAGAGGAAAATTGTATGGAGACACGCTAGGTCTAATGATTCCTTCCTCTTCCCATTTATTGACCTCTTTCTCTACCTGTTCTCTGATTTTGAAACGTATGCGGTATGAAAGAATATAAATAGGTTTTGTGCCTTTCTCTAAGTTTACCTCATGTTCTAACACATTAGTCAATCCCAGTTTATCACCTTGAAAAGCTACTGTATCCCCAAATTCTGCCAAGAGCTCGCTTCCCACTCCAATATCCTCACTATAATCCGCATTACCTAAATGCTCTCTAAATATTCGCTTCCTTGATTGCATTTCTGCCTCTACAATAGCCACTGAACCATTGTCATTACTCCAATCTTGGAGATCTACCACATATGTATTCTTCTGGTATTTCCTAACTGTTTCATTACAGTTCAGTAATTCTATCCATTTAACACCAGTGTTTGATACACTGTTCACTGATATCGTGCTAATAATCCCTCTTAGTTTCTCACTACCCTCAATTAGGCACACATCCGCAGGTTTTCTCACTTCCCTCAACTTGACTTTTACCATAGTCTTTGAACCTGGCATTAAAACAACATCCTCTGATAAAACACATTTATATTTATGGTTAGTACCTCCCCGTTCCACGGCGTCGATAACCCAAGTTGTTAGGACGCCATGGTACTTTTTTGCATCAATCAATCAACCTCCCCGTTCCACGATCCCATAAATATCACTACCCGTGGTTCTCATTACATCCACCCCATTGTTAGTATCAGTAATAATATCAATATCAGTATCAGTATCACCACCCATAATGCCATTGTCACACCCACCAAAATTGTTACCACCGTGGCCCCCAATATCTCGTTTAACATCACCACAGATATTCCCCGTATCACCAGTGTGGGTTTTGGTATCACCACTCCCCATATCCCCAGTATCATCACCATCAGCACTGCCAAAAACACCCCCTTTTTCAATAATCTCCATATCCTCAGTTTCAATTATGTCCTCATAAGAGATAAAAACACCAGGTATTCCAACCGTTATACCACTAACACCCACATGGACCGAAATCTTGTGTCACCTAGATGCAGGAAGGCCCAGCAAAAGTCTGTTGCCCAACAAAACTCCTTTTATAACCAAAAATGGTTCTATTAACACTATCACCGAGAGTAAACTGTATTCTAACACAACCCAGGGTGTTTAATCTATGGGCTTGCACATCACACACCGTCTCCATTGAGATTTTCAAAGGGTAATGGGAGAACATGGATTGATACAAATTATGATCCATTAGGTTGATACTAGCACCAGTATCAATGAAGACTGGGATATCAACATCCCCCACTGTTCCATAAACAAGACCACAATGGCACGTACAAATCATCTGTACCCTTTTTGTTGATCAGCTTTCCCAAAATTTTGCCGATCCCTTTGCCCTCTTAAGTGACATGCCTGGGAAGTTCTCGTATTTCACCTCCCAGACCTTTGAGGTGTAGGTCTTGCATCTCTCCGTATCTGAGACGGACAAGATTACCAATAGTGATCCACACTCTTACACATTCCACAATATTTGACTCTACATACTTTCTTTGTGTGCCCTAGTTTATTACATTTGTAGCAACGCAACTACTGTTGCCTTTGATCGATCGATCTTCTATTATATTCTACTTTTGCACACAAACGGGGAGAAGGAAATTCTGTGTCTCTTTGCACCGTATTTCTCGGACGGGTCCCATTAAAAAGTGTATTATCTACAGTGGGACATTTGGACATATGTTTCTGAATTTTAGCATAAATTAATTCTTTGTCTGATGTAGGTTCAATCTTTTCATCAAAACTGTCCACTATTGCGTCCAGTACGTCGTGTGATAGCATCACAAAATGGATCAGTTTATGTAAATTGTTGAGTGAGACATTACCCCCATTTACCAACTTAGAAGTTTTCAATTTCTCTATCCATTCTCCTGCTGAGTCAAAAAGCTTTGAGCTATGTTCAATAAGGCTAGTTGTGCCTTTCCGGATTTTATATAACCCTCTTAAGGGGGCCGGCCGGCTAATGCCCTTTTTTAAGGACAGGACTTTGATATTCATACCACTTAATAAGGTGACTTGGGACATCTCCAAACCACATATGATTTTCGCCTCTGACCTTCGGTTTTGTGACGCCAGGGTGATTTATCCCGAAAATAACCATTTTTCAAATTCTATCTCCTCCCTTGATATTTAATATTAAGACCTGGGATTACTACCATATATAGACCTGATTTAGACCTCCAATCGAATGGAGAGTTTTTTTCTAAAAGTCAATTTTTTGCTAGATATGAATTTTTCAATATGGTAAAAAAATAAACCCTATAAATCAGGAGAAAAAAAATTTATAAAAAAAAATACGAAACAAAAATTGGAAAAAGGGCTCTATTTGATTGTTCTATAATGTCTTTCTGAGTTATATACCAAATTCCAATGTTATAGCTTTAAAACTAAGTGAGAAGATAGATTTTGAAGGTCAATAAGTATAGTTTTGAGATACGGGCGTTCAAAGTTTTCCTTCGTATTTCTATAAAGACAATGTTAATAAATAATGATTATTATGAATGTATATTTCTTTTTTGTGTATTAATAAACCAAAACTATTTTATTTATCATAATTTAATCATAAATGATGATCCCTTTGCTCATATATCGCAGCCTGGGGCACTGCTTGAGGCAAGATGGGGCAATCCTTCCTACGCAATTCTCTCTCTCCCCTTCACTAACTCGGCTTATTACAGCGAATTTTCTTCTTCTGTATGTTAGCGAGATGTTTTCCTTGTATTTTCCTCTTTGGCATGATGAAATTCTTGCCCGAAACAAAGATAAACAAACGTAAATGCAAGAGAATGTCATGAGGTGAAACTCGAAGGCGTACTCTTTAATTTAATAAATCATGATTATTATGAATTTCATATTCCATTTTGGGTATTAAAAAACCAAAACTTTGTTATTTATCATAAATGAAGATCTCTTTGCTCAAAGATCGTAGCCTTGGGCACAGTGTGACGTGTGCTGTCAAGCAAGACGGGGGCGTTACTAAGCAACCCTTACTTCGAAACCCTCCCCTCTCTCTTCACTAACTACGCATATATTATGATATTCTGTAATAATACTTGAGCGATTTTTCTTCGTCTGTATGTTAGCGAGATGTTTTCCTTGTCTTTTCCTCATTGGCATGATGAAATTCTTGCCGAAACATACATAAACATACGTAAAAGCAGGCGAATGTCAGAGGTGAAACGGAACGTGTAGACTACTTGAAGTCTGTGATCGCACTAAATCAGGACTGGACTTGGTAGCTGAGCTTGAAGTCTCCTTCTCGACTCGGGGAATGTCTACAGATGCCATTTCTCCCAATTTCTTTGATAATAATTATCAAAATTTACGATAATAGAAGAAATATTGCATTTTCTTGTACGGATCAATGTTTTAGGCTTATTGAGTTACGTTAACTAATTACCCTATAACTACGAAAGTAAGAGGAATTTTGACGAAATATTTCGTATACGTATTCTCAATTGCCATATGAAGCTCCATGAATTTTTTCATGACTTTGCATTTTTCACCCTATACCACCGGCCGGCCCACTTAAATCTCTCAACATATCCCTGTGTTCCTGTGAGCCATAAAAATACCTGTAAATCGGTCCATGACCGGGATTTTGCACATTGAAAGCTCCGACAACGGAAGGAAAGATCACCTTTATTGAAATCTAACAAGGCTTTCGCCTCTGTGAATGCCTCTATATCATCTGTAATCCCCTTGGCATTTAAATAGTTATTCACCCCTTCAATAAAAATTTGCACCAGTTGTGAAAGAACTCCGTCCACAACCCCATGGATTGGGCTCACACAGGCATTAACATTTGTAATCCGGTGAACCAGAGTCTGCTTACTACTTGCGTCAGCCATTTTGCTTTCCTTATGAAAACCCTTATACCTAACAATCTTCGTGAGGTATAATATATTTATGCACACACAAATCCCAATCCAGAATTAATAATAATCATCCACCAATAAAAGATAAAATAAACATGCACTGCACCCAACAAACCGCCATATGAACAGCTGTTATATGAAATACAAGGTCACGCCAGGAACAAAAAAAAAAAACAAGGAGAAGACAAAAAAAAAAAGACAAAAAAAAAGAGAAAACCGCTTAACTCAGCATCCGTTCACATGCCTGCTTCTCTCTCTCTCTCTCTCTCTCTCTCTCTCTCTCTCTCTCTCTCTCTCTTTCTCTCTCTCTCTCCAAGAGCTTAACCCCCAATACCACCTTTTCCCCATATTTTTGACCACATAACCACTAATGTCCACGGAATCTCGAGAGACATCAAAAGAAAACACACTTTTGAGTAAATTAACACCAATAAAAAGAGAAAAAAAAGAAAGGAAAGGAAATATAAAATTATACACTCACGTCTTCATAGAACCGGAGCCAGAACCTGTTTACCCATTCCAATCAACCCCCCGAAAGACCGAAACACGTCTTCACACTAAACTATTGCTAGAAAGACTGGCTGCCTGTGCCTGTACACACATACACACACACACAGCTGCACCCCGAGTATCTACAGCCAAGTAAGCAACTTTGCAAGTTGCCTGATCCATGATTACAGGCACCCTCCCAAAAATATGCCTAATCTATCTAAAGTCTCTTCGAAAGCGCTACCTACAAACAGGCAGCTGCACCTACCTCGTTCATTGCAGATCATTCTGGGCATTAGCTAAAAATGCAAACTGGGCTAATGAATCCCTGTAGGTACAAAAATATACTTTTTATTTCCCAAGTTAGCTAACATTAAAATTGAACACATGAATACATTAAAATGGAATTAAATGAATAAAGTCTGACCCCCCAAAAAAACCGTAAACTGTCATTTTCCTCTCCTGAACCAGGTTTAAGTAAGTACCCCCTTAAATCTCACTGTGTCTGATTAACTACACCATTCTTAATAGTCAATAAGTCTTAAAGAACCCGTTCTCTTATATGGCGACATTGAACCCATCTGAAATAAAGAGATCATACTCATTATACCACTCCACACGTGAAAGTTAATCAAAATGAATGTGTGCGCACTACACTTCTCTTTCCTTTTTCACTTCAAAGGTTAACTTTTTCAGTCTTACCTTACATTACCTTATTCGATGGGCCTCAAACCTCTTCCAGGTGTGTTCTGCACACTGTCCTCTCTTCTCATCACTTATCATCAAGCCCATATATCATATGCTACGAACACACATGCAGACACGCCCTGCGAGGCGCCTAGCAACCATGGGTGCCGCATGTCCTAAGCATGTGACTTCCGAGGTAACGCTGACCTCAGATTGCATTGGTAATCATTGCCACTAAGTGGCCTGTCTCTAAACGGAAAAAGCTGCGATTAACAATTCATTACCGCATTAGACATACATACACACTACATACATATATAATATACATATATATATATATATATATATATATATATATATATATATATATATATATATATATATATATATATATATATATAGAGAGAGAGAGAGAGAGAGAGAGAGAGAGAGAGAGAGAGATAATTCTTGGCTACCATCATCAGTAAATCTTATTCCTATGTTTTTCCTTTTTACTTCTGAATTCTGTTTCTTGTATTGCAAGAACGTTGATACTGTTACACTGATGGCTATATACAACTTCATAAGTATGGGCGAAGTCCTCTTAAATACCCCCCTATTCGACTTCTTTATTAATTATATTTCTCAGTGCCGTTTTCCTTAACCTTCAAACACATCTCTTTCGGTTGCCTTCAATTTCGAACTGTCCTCTCGTTTCGCCTAATTTAATGCTGGTAACATATCCGAACTGGGATCTGCAATTTAATAAAGCTTCTATTCCTAACACAGCCCCCAATGGTTGATTTATCTTTGAAGAAATATATCTCAATTTCCTTAATCTGCATTTTAGGCTACTCCGTGCTTATTTCGGTATTTAGGGATGATCATGTAATTCATATCTTTACATCCGATACCAAACATTGCGTGTTTATGTAAGAGTAATTTCTTTTCATTATTACTCTTACAAGACTCATCTATTTCTGTCCAAATTCTTGGGATTATATTTAGAATACCTTAAGTAGTTCGTCGTAGCGTCGTTCATCTAGCTATTGAAGCATACATAGCTATTCGTTATATTTTTCTGGCTTTCGTTAGATAACCTCCCTGGGAGTATTAGTTCTTGATATATATATATTATTCATCCATGATTGTGACTCAGTCTTTATCTGCAAGCTCTGGAAATCTTTTCAACGTTCTCTCCTCTAAGACTACTCTCCTTCCAAAAGTGTACATATTGCCTCCTCTTGATTCTGCCCGCTACATTTTCTTCTTTCCTCATTCATACTCATACTTTCTCTGATAAACCGGCTTGAGATAAGGTAATTAGACTTTCGATCACATCGTCTCATATATTAAATACATGATAAACACATTACATATAATACTAAATTCATGACATTTCTTGCATTAGACTTCTTTAATATAAAAAAACTTGTTCATATAAAATAACACTTGAATAGAAAATAATCGGTCATTTAAAAGAAATTAATGAAGACGCATAAAAATCATTATAATCCTCTATCTCATGTTACAGCCTAAGTAGATATCACTCATTATTCACTAAAAGGAAAGGAAAAAGAAGTAATATTCGTTGCAATAAATCGTTTTACTACAAGTAGAATAAACTACACCTGTACAAGACGCTATTCTCATATGTATATATCTATATATTATACTATTATATATAGATATATATTGAGATATAGATATATATATATATATAGAATATATATATATATATAGTATATATATATAATATGATATAGATATATTTAGATATAATATAGATGAGTTTATAAGATATAGAGTAGAATAATATATATATAGATTATATATATAATATATTTATATAGCATATATATATATATATATATATGTTATATATATATAATATATATATATATATTTATTAAATATCTATATATATATGTCGATATATAGGATATATAATATATATATATATATATATGTATTATAATATATAATATTAGGACATAGATATATATATATATATATATATATATATGTGTGTCTATATATATATGTATATATATATATATATATATATATATATATATATATATATATATATATATATATATATATATCTTCCTTGGTTTTTATTCATTGAAAACTGAGGGCCATAATGGAAATCCCTCCAATAAACACATCTCACTTATTCCATTGTTGCACTAGACAGAAATCTGAAACCAATCCATTCATCATGAGCTTTATGCAGAATTCAATAGGGAACTTGTTTATCCGTGAATTAATTGGCATTATGTTACAGCTTCTGCATTCGGATGTTCAGCTAATTGGATCGGTTAATTTAAAATCTCGTAAAACAGAAAACGATATAAATAAAAAAACAAAGCCATTTATATATAAAAAAAGCAATTATTTACTGGCGTGCTTCGCGTCACCATTAAAATTCTTTATATATAAATATATACATACATACATATATATATATATATATATATATATATATATATATATATATATATATATATATATATATATATATATATATATATATATATATATATATATATATATATATATATATATATATATATATATATATATATATATATATATATATATATATTATATATATATATATATATATATATGTATATATATATATTTGTAGCTCCTTTTTATTGATTCCATTAATTTAAAAGCGCTGAAGACGCATCTAAACGTTCCACGGAAGTCAAATACCAAATGCATACTTTATAAACCAAACATCCGAAGTTTTTTGCATAATTCGTTGTCCAATGGTATTTAACAGGAATAAATACAAGCAATACAAACTGAGCGGACGATTTTATACAGAGGTATTCATTCAAGCAAAAGCGCCCACTGTATGCAAGGCTTAAAAAAAATGACCCTATTTCTGTCCATTGGCTTTGGAGATATCGTGCAACCATGACTCAGTCACAGCAAAAACTGAATTCTATTTTTGAACATCGGATTTTATTTCTTTTTAAGGCCATTGGATCTGCTATGATTACACAAACAAGATATTTACTTCACAAAATGCCACGAATATTTGAACAAGCATTAGCTGTTGTTGAATCGGAAAAGAGAGCAATTGTCAGTGTATACTAATTGCCTGAATAGTTCGCATAGGTTTGACATCGCACAGAATTTCCCAATTTGCTTTGAGAACTAAAAGAATTCTTACAGTAGACTATGAAAGGCATCGGTAGATGACCTGACATTCGTGTATGTTTATTCAAGGAAAATTAAATAACTGGTTCATCTTGAAGTATCATCTGTTCTTTTGTTACAATTTGGATTGTAGATGCAATTGAATATTTAGTCATCGCTTTGAAATTGTTGTATGTTGAGCAGGCAAAGCAGATTATATCCATGAATTACAGCAAAATGCCAGAGGGATTGGAGTATTTATTAGGCTTCTTCTTTATTAAGTTATTTATTAAAGCACTAGCAATTTTTCTTTCATTTTTGCGGTAGTCTAGCATTACTTAAAGTGAATAATAATAATAATAATAATAATAATAATAATAATAATAATAATAATAATAATAATAATAATAATAATAATAATAATAATAATAATAATAGTGGTGCCATGGCAGAGTGGGTTAGGTCGTCAATGGACTGGATGGGTGACCGCTCTCCTCGGCGTTGATTCCTTGGGAAAGGATCTTTACCAAAATATTCTCAGTCTACTCAGCTGTAAATGAGTACCTATCCCAGATGGGGTATGGTCCAGCTATGGGTTAAATAGCAAAACTCAGCAATGATATTAACAAATGAAGGAATCAACGACAACGACGTAAATGGAATCTCTGGCAACAGAGGAACTTCGTCCGGCAGCCAGGTATTCAACCAAATTGAAGCGAAAGACGGTCAGGTACTGGGAGGTCGTCATCCAGCAACTGACCACCACAACAACAGTAACCAACAGCCTGAGATTGGAGCTACAGAAGCAAACCAAAGGAAGAAATGGACAAGAGAAGAAAATAAGGAAATATGAGATGCTACATCAGAAGCAACCCGACGGAGAGAGGATATAGAAGAAGGTTGGTCAACATCTGGAATGAGAGGAATAACACCCCTCAAACAGAGCAGAGGCTGGCAGACCAAGTAAGGAACATAAAGAAAAAGAACTGGCTCTCCCCAACAGAAAGAGAAGAACTGGAAAGGGAAATATCACACGACAACGAATTACACAAAGACGAACTGAGAGATGATGCCACAGAAGTTTGGCATATGCAGGAGCAAGATTAGTAGCAGAAATGTGGTGGGGATTCGAAACACCAACACCACCGCACAACCAACCCAAACGAAATCAAACAGCAACCTCCTTGGAAAAGGCGTCTGGAAAAGCAAATCATGGTGATGAGATCTGACTTGAGTAAACTGAAAGAGATGGCAGAAAAAAGGCTAAGAAGCTAGAAAACAAGGGAGGAACTCAACGAGAAATACAAAGTACAAGAGAGGGGACTAAACAACACAATAGAAGATGTAAAACAGAGGCTTAAGGCCAAAGCACATAAGATCCAACGGTACATGAACAGGAATAGGGGAAACCAACAGAACAAACTATTTGGAACGAACCAGAAAAGATTATACAGCCAACTAAGAGGGGAAGACAACCACCAAGAAATTCCTGAAGCCGAACCAAGTAAGAGACTCTGGGAAAACATATGGAGCAATCCGGTATCACACAACAAACATGCAACATGGCTCCAGGAAGTCAAGGAAGAAGAAACAGGGAGAATAAAACAAAGATTCACAGAGATCACGACAGACACAGTCAGACACCAACTAAAGAAAATGCCAAACTGGAAAGCCCCATGTCCCGATGAAGTCCATAGATACTGGCTCAAAAACTTCAAGGCCCTACACCCAAGAATAGCAGAACTACTCCAGCATTGTATCTCAAATCACCAAGCACCCAAATGGATGACCACAGGAAGAACATCCTTAGTACAAAAAGACAAGAGTAAGGGAAATATAGCCAGTAACTACAGGCCTATCACCTGCTTACCAATAATGTGGAAGTTACTAAACGGTATCATCAGTGAAAGGCTACACAACTCCATAGAGGAGACAAACACCATCCCCCACCAACAGAAAGGCTGCAGAAGGAAGTGTACGGGCACAAAAGACCAGCTCCTGATTGACAAAATGGTAATAAAGAACAGTAGGAGAAGGAAAACCAACCTAAGCATGGCATGGATAGACTATAAGAAAGCATTCGACATGATACCACACACATGGCTAATAGAATGCCTGAAAATATATGGGGCAGAGGAAAACACCATCAGCTTCCTCAAAAATACAATGCACAACTGGAATACAATACTTACAAGCTTTGGAATAAGACTAGCAGAGGTTAATATCAGGAGAGGGATCTTCCAGGGCAACTCACTGTCCCTACTACTCTTCGTAGTAGCCATGATTCCCATGACAAAAGTACTACAGAAGATGGATGCCGGGTACCAACTCAAGAGAAGAGGCAACAGAATCAACCATCTGATGTTCATGGACGACATCAACCTGTATGGGAAGAGCATCAAGGAAATAGATACCTTAATCCAGACTGTAAGGATTGTATCTGGGGACATCAGGATGGAGTTTGGAATAGAAAAATGTGCCTTAGTCAACATACAAAAAGGCAAAGTAACGAGAACTGAAGGGATAAAGCTACCAGACGGGAGCAACATCAAACGCACAGATGAGACTGGATACAAATACCTGGGAATAATGGAAGGAGGGGATATAAAACACCAAGAGATGAAGGACACGATCAGGAAAGAATATATGCAGAGACTCAAGGCGATCCTCAAGTCAAAACTCAACGCCGGAAATATGATAAAAGCCATAAACACATGGGCAATACCAGTAATCAGATACGGCGCAGGAATAGTGGAATGGACGAAGGCAGAACTCCGCAGCATAGATCAGAAAACCAGGAAACATATGACAATACACAAAGCACTACACCTAAGAGCAAATACGGACAGACTATACATAACACGAAAGGAAGGAGGGAGAGGATTCCTAAGTATAGAGGACTGTATCAACATCGAGAACAGAGCACTGTGGCAAAGAAGGAAACTGAAGGAATGATAACAGCGGCACAAGATCAGGCCCTAAGAACCAAATATGTTCAAAGAACGATAGACGGAAATAACATCTCTCCCATATGTAGGAAGTGCAATACGAAAAATGAAACCATGAACCACATAGCAAGCGAATGCCCAGCACTTGCACAGAACCAGTACAAAAAGAGGCATGATTCAGTGGTAAAAGCCGTCCACTGGAGCCTGTGCAAGAAACATCAGCTACCTTGCAGTAATAAGTGGTACGAGCACCAACCTGAGGGAGTGATAGAAAACGATCAGACAAAGATCCTCTGGGACTATGGTATCAGAACAGATAGGGTGATACGTGCAAATAGACCAGACGTGACGTTGATTAACAAAGTCAAGAAGAAAGTATCACTCATTGATGTCGTAATACCATGGGACACCATAGTTGAAGAGAAAGAGAGGGAAAAAATGGATAAGTATCAAGATCTGAAAATAGAAATAAGAAGGATATGGGATATGCCAGTGGAAATTGTACCCATAATCATAGGAGCACTAGGCACGATCCCAAGATCCCTGAAAAGGAATTTAGAAAAACTAGAGGCTGAAGTAGCTCCAGGACTCATGCAGAAGACTGTGATCCTAGAAACGGTGCACATAGTAAGAAAAATGATGGACTCCTAAGGAGGCAGGATGCAACCTGGAACCCCACACTATAAATAACACCCAGTCGAATTGGAGAACTGTGATAGAGCAAAAAAAAATAAATAAATAACAATGATAATAATAATTATACAATAGCTGTTTCAACGGCATTTAATTTATATAGAATCTTCTCAATTCTTCTTATTATCTTTTTCTCGTCAGCATGTAGCTGATGTATTAAGTTTTCTAAGGACATGTAAAGATTTTCATTTGTCTTAGGTTTATTCCTCGAAGTTGTCGACAGCGCACAGGCATTCATCTATGAGAGTATACAGTAAAGTGAATTAAGATGCGTTTTACAAGTATTTATGGCATGCAAGGTCGTGTACAATTGGTGGGCAGGTCCGTGAGCAGGGATTTTAATTGGTCGTTGGATGGTAACGAAATCTCTCCCTGAGGCAATGAGACGTTTCTGGGGGCGCCAGGTTGTTTTTAAGAAGCAGCTGGCTGGTTTTCATGTTTTTGTAATAAATTATTAGGCTAATTTTATCACTTTCTGTAGTGGGGGAGACATTTTCACTGATTATTTTCCTTACAGCCTTTTCGTCTTCCAAATATTTGTGGTGCATATAATTTTTATAAAATATTTTTATAGCTCCACTTTGGTCGTTAGTTTCGGTCGTTCTTTCCTGGTGCCATTTACTTATGGAGTCCCTCTTTTGGTTGTTCGACCATGCTATTTGAAAAGTTATTGTTGATGAGGACTTGTTTAGACCTTTCTATCTCCCTGGTGGTTTCTCTCCATGTGGAACAGTGTTTAAGGGCACGGCGGACGAAGGCATCTACCACCGATCTTTTATACCTGTCTGGGCACTCGCTGGACCCATTAAGGCATAGACCCGGGTTTGTGGGTTTCTTGTAAACCGTGGTGGTGTATCCCGTAGGGGTCTGCTGTACCCGATCGTCCAGGAAGGGTAGGGCCCCGTCAATGCTGCGTTCACACGTGAAGTGGAGGATGGAGCATTCTTCAAGTCTTTCTTAAAGTTCCATGAAAACCAGCCAGCTGCATCTTAAAAACAACCCAGCGCCCCCAGAAACGTCTTTGAAGAGAAGGAGTGTCATCTACGAATTCGCTCGGTGGATGGATGCTACCATTCTTATATCGGGATGACCACCACCAGACTCTCCAAGCGTCTCTCCTGCCACCTTCAAGAAGGGGCCATTTTCATTCACTACAGGGAAAAACATAACAGGAGACCAGAAAGAGCTGAACTTATAACGAACATAAAAATTATTGACTATGCACCGGACCGGAAACGCCTATGTTATCTTGAAGCATTACACATATTAGAGAAAAAACCGACTATCAACACGGTAAAAGAAACAGAATTTCTTCCTACCATCATAAGAAGAAATAGCATAAAAAACCAACCGACTCCGTATACCGCCACGAGAGAGAGAGAGAGAGAGAGAGAGAGAGAGAGAGAAAGAGAAAGAGAAACAAGCAGAGAGAGAAAGAGAAAGAGAGAGAGAGGAACAAGAAGAGAGTGAAAGAGAGAGTAAGAAGGAGCAAACGAGAGAGAGAGAGAGAGAGAGAGAGAGAGAGAGAGAGAGAGAGGGGGGAATTTGCAGAGAGAAAGAAAGAAAGTAAGAGAGAGAGAAAGAGAGGAAGAAGCAGAGAGAGAAATCGGGAGAGAACGAGTGGAAGATGTGTCATCTGGACAGCCTGCAGTAGTACCTGCCGCCCAATAGGTGGGTACCCCACCCAACACCCAACCCACGCTAATAACTCCAGCCAGACCACGCAGATCTCATCGCCTTAGGGAGAGATTTCGTTACCATCCAACGACCAATTAAAATCCCTGCTCACCGACCCGCCCACCGATTGTACACGACCTTGCATGCTATAAATACTTGTAAAATGCATCTTAATTCACTTTACTGTATACTCTCATAGATGACTGCCTGTGCACTGTCACACGTTAAGGGAATAAGCCTAAGACAAATGGAAATCTTTACATGTCCTTAGGAAACTTAACACATCAGCTATAAATAAATTAAACGCCGTTGAAACAGCTATTGTATTAAATGATACTGCCCTCATAGAAGGCCTCCTTCCTAATAATGATAATAATAATAATAATAATAATAATAATAATAATAATAATAATAATAATAATTCATTAAATTTCTTCAAGGTTCAGAAATACCGATCTCATATATAAGTAGTCCTGAAAAAATGTCTAAGAATCATTTTATATCCATATCTTTCCGTATGTTCCAAAAAATATGAAATATTACAAATAAGTTAGCCAAAGTCTGCGAATGTGAAAGCACAAAAGAGCAATTGGTAATGCAGGTGAACTTCACTGCATGTACTGCTTTCGGCGTTCAAGTGGTGCTTGATTTTGGTCTTTTAAAGTAAATTTGCCATATTGATGGATGGTAAATGATTGCTCACAATTTCTTACTATTTAGGTATTCCACCGTAGTCCTCCCTTTCATTATCAGAAGTTACAAAGTGCTTAATCCATGACTTAGTCTCAAGTCCAGTTCCACAGGTTGTCATGCATTTTTGAAACCTTCATGACAAGCCCACTTTCTTTTATTTTTTAATAATTTTTTTTGTTTGTGGCTTTCCCATCTTTGAAAGTTCTCGTGCTTTATCAAGTATATGTCATAATATATCCTTTCTCTGCGTAGTCCTCAGCCTTTTCTTGATTACTTTTCATTCCTGTTTGTACGTAATTCCACAAATTATGTATGTATGTATGTATGTATGTATGTATGTATGTATGTATGCATGTATATATATATATATATATATATATATATATATATATATATATATATATATATGTATATATATATGATCTATATATTATATATATATATATATATATATATATATATTATATATATATATATATATATATATAAGTCTAGTCGAATTTATGTCTATCCCAGCTTAATTACTATAAAACTCTCTCATTACCCACAAAGTACACTGCTGTGCACGCCATGCATAAATCTCTTCGGTGTGGTTGAAAGAATTACAGGATTAGTTCACGAAACGTAGCTGCTTGTGACCAACTGGCGTGAAGGCAGCGTAAACACGATTTGGTGAAGCGTGCTACTTTGGTCCAATTAGATCATGCAATCATTGACATATCCAGTGTGGGATTCTCACGAGAAATACAGATTTATGCTTTATTTTTCCATTACCTCTTGGATTATAAACCTTCGTCGATAAAACCCCCTCTCGTGCAGATGCATTCCCTCACCCAAAAAAGGATATTTTCCGGCGCATAGAAATTTCAACGACTAGAATATACGAGTACTCAGACATTGCGAACACTAGAATGAGGATGTCAGTGTAAATTACTAGCGCTGTAGGTTTCTTAAAAACAAAAAAATCTTCGAGATGTGCTGGAACCACGTCGTTCTTAAGGTTTAAATTAAGGTAAAACTGAACCCCGTATAAATATACTCTATTTCTTGCCAATACACAGGTTTAGTCAGTATAGTTATAATGCCCCTTCAAAATCTTGTGGCTAACGTAGTATTAGCCAAGGTAAGTGAAATTGCTTCCAGAACATTTATGTACACTTTTTTGCTTGAGGTATGACTACGTAGTATTGTTGATACATAATTTTTTTATTGTTAAAAATGGAAGTCATAGGATTTAACTTTCAGCTGCCAAAACCCACTATCTTTCAAGTTCAACAATGCTAGAGCAAGCGGAATAGAGAAAACTGGGAAACGGAATCAATTGCAAAACCGAAATTCAAAAATTTATACCGGAGAAAGAAGAAACTCAGAAACTTGAACCGTCCATTTTCATTATTTATCGGTAGAACCACAACCTTTTTTTAGGTTTAAAGGAATTACCTTTCTTATTCTCACTATTTTCAATTAACCGTTTAAAGTTTTATAATTGAAGATCTCTATAGCTAGGTCTAAATGGTTACGGTTCTCACTTTTCCTATTAAAAATGGAGGGTGATTATATGAGCAAAATTTTTCCTCTTTTCATCTGCTCATGTCTTTTTTTGTTAATACGAGCGCAATGGACAACCGACCAAGCGATTCGAAAACCGAACCGCCGCTTAGAATGGCTAGGCGATTAGCAAGTCTGCCGTTAGAGAATGAAGGTATAACATGAAGAGCCAATTACCCATCTTCAAACAACAACCTTAACCTATTTGTAAGCGTAAGTCAAAAACAAAGCTGTTTGTCAACTTTTTGTAATTCTAGTCATATTGATAAGGACTACCATGCAGGTCATCGAAAGCTTTCTGCTGTATATATTTTCAATAGCAAAATCAAACAAGCATACTACTGTGGATTTACTTTCCCTTTCCCATTTTATTGACTCGTGATTATGAATTTTCTTTGTTTGTTTGTATGGTGTTTTTACGTTGCATGGAACCAGTGGTTATTCAGCAACGGGACCAACGGCTTTACGTGACTTCCAAACCACGTCGAGAGTGAACTTCTATCACCAGAAATTCACATCTCTCACTCCTCAATGGAATGGCCGAGAATCGTACCCGCGACCACTAAGGTGAGAAGCAAACACCAAACCAACCACGCCTCTGAGGCGCTTGAATTTTCTTTGCATCCTTCCGCTATTCATCCCATTAAAGTAAATCACTAATAATCAAGCATCAATAGTCATCACTTACGCATCTTTTCATTTAGGGCATTCCAGTCAGTTGTTTACAACTCCCTGGTCAATCGGCTAAAATCCTTCCCTTGTCACTTTTGGACTCGGCGAAAAAGCATATTTACTCCTCTCACCAATGAGAACCCTGAAGTCTACTTATCAAATAGAAAGAATTCTTTGAACTTCATCCGCTGAAATTGAAAATCATTCAGGTTTTTAGTCAGGGTACAAAAAGCAACCGAATTTCTTTTCCTTTTATCGTTTGTCTTATTTTTACCCGACAAGATAATGCCCTACTATAGCCTGCCATTAAAAGCCTTATAAACGTTTATGTGCACATTTCCTGGCTTATAAAACTAATGGATTCAGGCTATTTATCTCCATATAGGGCAAGTTACTTACATACGTTAGGAGGTAATTTAGAAAAATGCTTCATACCACCTATCGAACGTATAACAAAAGAAAATGTCATTCTTTGCAATTATTCCGATATATAGGGCAAAATAGCAAATAGAAATAGAAATGCACGAAATATTTGGAACAATTTCAATATCTACATATGTGTGTGCGTTTGTGTGCGTATGTATACACATACATATGTATATGTATGTATATTATATATATATATATATATATATATATATATATATATATATATATATATATATATATATATATATATATATATATCACACAATTTACCATATTCCTCATTTTTAAGCGCTTAGTTTCAGATGGCTACAGTCCTCCTCCACAACTTTTCATATGTAATGTTGGTAGTTTCGAATATATTTGCAGCTACTATAAAATTCATTGACTGCGAGTCATCGTTTTCTCAAATACCTTTCAAGACTTTCAAACTAATTATTTGATCGTAATGGTACTTTGACACAGTGTACAGTAAGTTTCAGAAGTGAAGCGACAAATTTCAGAGGTTTTCGTTCGTAATTCACTAACTGGCAACTACAACACATAGCTGACAAACATATTTTTTTTTTACAGTGAAAGCTCTATCAAGCAAAATAAGCTAACACATGATGCACAAATATCAATCATAAGTAAAAATTACGGTAATAGTAATTATTTTAAAGTATAGTAATTACTTCAAACTATAGAAACGAAACAATATGAAATTTTCGTTCAACACAGGATTATCAACATTACCAACGTATATTTCGAGCAATGTGGAAGCAAATATTTAACATCATTGTATTATCAATTATTTTAGCGAAGATGCATAAAATGATGCAAGTATCAATAGAATGTAAAGGGAAAATCACCGCAACATTAAACATAATCAAACATGAATGCACCTAGATTCAAGAGAAGTTGGGTGTGGCTGGTTCTTCTGATTTTATCTTCTGGGACCGAGCATAAAACACCATCTTCGAGAAAGACTCAACTGCTGCTGCTACCTTCAGGTGACTAGGCCTAGTTCCGGGCATATCAAGACTTGCAATGCAGGGCCACTGTCTGTTATTTAGGCAAAGACAGAACCATTAGGACCAACACCAGGACCTGTCTTTGCACCTGGGAAACAGATTCGCTATATAAGAAAGACGGTCGCAAGCAACCAGAACACCCGTAAGTGGCCGTTAAGGGAGGGATATATATATATATATATATATATATATATATATATATATATATATATATATATATATATATATATACTCCAAGGGTTAAGTATAGACAAAGTAATAGATGGTATGGTAGAGATATAAATATACTGAGTGATTGATTGACCAATATGTGAATGCTTTTTGCGTGAGTGTGTTATAAAGATTCACTTACCTATTGTGATTGATCCTTATTATATTGTCAGCTTTCTCCATTTTGTGTATGGTTAGGACGTATTGCAAATGCATTTCTGCAACGACACGGACAAAGTAATATGGCGGCCGTGACAGCAATGGAAAATCTGTCTTCATTAATGACGCAGAGATTACTTATAGAGCGAGTGGTCCAGCCGATAACCAACCCCTTATCATTACGCTATTACCTGACACGTCAAGGATACTTGAAACAAATACATTGGGAAAAGTTAACTATTATTATGGTCATTACGTCAAACCTCGCTATCCTTTTCATTATGAACTCTGCAATTATCTGGTGGTATTGAAAAATATCAGGGAAAACGGTATTGTAGGGGGAAAAATGAGAAACACATCGACAAAGAAAGTGAGAGAAAGGGAGGGAAGGACGGAGGGAAAGAGGGAGAGGGGATAGCGGGCGTTCGAATCTGTAAATGACTCCTGCCGACTCATACGATTTTGCCTTTAAAAGTTAAGGGTAAACGTTTTAACTAACACCATTTGACAATGAACTATATTACCAAAAATTAGGGCGAGGTGTCTTGCACACTGTGTCAAAGTACCATTTCGATCAAATAATTAGTTTTGAAGATATTTGAGAAAAACGACGATCCGTGGTCCCTGAAATGCATAGTAGGTGCTCCTAAGAGAAATAATCTAGGAACAATTTCGGCCCTTGATGAAGATGAGTTAAATTTGGTGCCTGAACAGAATTACAGAATATCAAAAGATGACCGTTCTAGGCAACTTGAATTCAAAGGTAAATGACAGAGAGAGAGAGAGAGAGAGATGCACAGAGTGACTGAATTAGATCAGAATGAGGAAATATTTTGTAAATGTGATGGGACCGAAACTTAAATATTTGTTGTAATACGTGATTCCCTGGAATTATAATTATATATGTACACTTATGCAAGAGCAAATGGTGACTGGAAAAGTCTGATATATATTGTGACGGTACAGAGCAGATGGAACTATATCTGATTACTATTAGGGTGACGGAAAAGTGAAAATAGATATAACTTTGGACTGGAGAGGAAACACTGAACATGTAGCTGTAAATAAGATGATGTATGAACTGCCTTTAAAGAAACCAATTAGATGAAGAGTATGTATAATTCAGTATTTTCATAGGGATAGTGTTTAGAAAAATATTTAATTTATATACCATTATCTCTCATGGGTATGCTTATGAGTAGTCTTCTTTTGATAATCTACTCATATTGCTTCCTGCAGCTTCATAATTACCAAATTTGTATCTTCCTCTATCACTTGTTTCGTATTCCCCAAATCTTGGCACGGGTTCAAGCTTCCTCTAAAATACTCTTTCATTCTATTACTAATTTCTAGGGAGACGGGTCGAAAACTTCCCTTCCCTACTCGTCGCTGAAGTCGGACTTTTACTGATTTTATGGTAATTCACGTAAGCACTGGGCAATGTTGAGTTTATTATAAATTACATGCGTTTCTCCTGTCGTAATCACGTTTACTCATATAATGATCAAACTAAAAAAAATTTTGCTCTTATTCTGCAGTTCAGTATCTTTCATGGCGGCTCAAGACAGTCACTGTTTGTCCTCCCTATTCCTGCACCACCTGCACTTTCAAGCCCTGTCCCGTTTTCAAAGGGTAGTCTATCATCACCTAGGGATTGTTTTCCTTGTAGAAAAATTAACAGAGCCAGTCTTGCTTTAGCCAGACTTGTAACTATGTGTGTGGTGTGTGCGTTAGATAGATAGATAGATAGATAGATAGAGAGAGAGAGAGAGAGAGAGAGAGAGAGAGAGAGAGAGAGAGAGAGAGAGAATGCTTAAATATGCCTAAAACATGCTTAGCCCCTCAAGTAATACATAAAGCAGGCGGAAAGGCCTACATCCATGATGTGATAGGTTTGATAATTTCATGAAATCCACTGATCCATAATTTTGTTACTTCCACGCAGCGAGTGTGGTAACTGTAATATTCCGAAGAAATGCCTACGCAGTAAAAAACAAGATAAAGAAAGAGAAGCCAATCAATAAATTCTTTAAAGCAGTGAACAAAGATAAATATTCCATCCTCCAAATTCAGACGCCTCAAGCTCTTGAGCATTCCAAGATTCCTTCGAAATAGCTGATCCATAATTTTGATTTTGTCTCGTGTATGTATGTGTTTGGTTGTTTCCTTTCTTTCTTTAGAAGTGGACCCCATCACTGGCAATAAGTGATCAAGTTTCATATTCGATCATTAAAGGCTCTTCTGTTCTCTGTGTCAATATGCCACATGCCAGTGAGTTATCCACCAGAGGGAACTGTATGAAAGAACAACACATTACTGTGCGAATAAATAAAAGAATATATATATAAATATTATATAAATATATATATATATATATATATATATATATATATATATATATATATATATATATACATAGCCTTACATAGCCTTATATGATTATATGACCCCTCTCACCACCCAGAATTGAGCAAGGAACCATATATATATATATATATATATATATATATATATATATATATATATATATATATATATATATATATATATATATATATATATATATATATACATATATATATATATATATATATATATATATATATATATATACATATATATATACATATATATATATATATATATATATATATATATATATATATATATATATATATATATATATATATATATATATATATATATATATACCAACACAGACACTCTCACCACCCAGAATTGAACGAGGAACTATATATATATATATATTATATATATATATATCTATATATATATATATATATATACCAACACAGACACACTCACACACGCGCGCGTGTGCACACACACACCTATAATATATATATATATATATATATATATATATATATATATATATATAATATATATATATATATATATATATATATATTTATATTTATTTATATTTATATGACCCCTCTCACCTCCCAGAATTAAACGAGGAGCTTTTTAAAAATTGCAGGTGAGGTCAATCTCAGTTTATACTTAACAGCCCAAGAGAAATAACAGTAAATATCGCTCGCTGTAACTTTTGAACTGTATGACATAAAGACTATATATTAGCAAGCATTTCTTCACAAACAATGCCGACATGTCGAGTAAGGCTAAGGTTAAGGTCATCGGGGATTCCCCGTTGGTCATAATATTCGAACTTTACAAGATGTTTCACTTTGCCAGTTACAGAAGCTCTATTACACCCACGGACACGCATAATTCCCTTTAATATATATCTAATTCACTCTACCTCGGAATTGATATATTTTCATATATGTACCGCAGGGGAATTTTTAGTTGATAATAATTTCGTCCTCTCATGGGTTCGAACCACCGTCCAATGGTCAGGAACGAAATCAGGACCGACAGTGATGTTAGCGATTTGGCTAACAAGTGAGGTTATAAGTTTATATCGATTCTGACCTTACAAATTACCGTCGAACTCGGTTTTTTCGTAATTGGAATCGGTATGAAACCCCCTCTACCTTGTTAGCCAATTCGAACGTTTGAAGCACGTAGCCATATTATGAATTATTGCTATGGAAAATTGAGAAAGTGCTGCAACCGTTTTGAAAGGAAGCTTCAAGTCAAGCTGAAGAATCTTATTGCTGAAAGCGACTGGACTAAGCATGCATGGATAGTGCTATGACAGCGGCTTTGGGATATGGGTTAAGCTTTGGTGTATTTAATGGTAACCTGGACTGTGTCGACATTTCAAAATCCCTTTGTTATTTGGAAAAATTTAATCAAAACCTATGCCCTGATGATATCAATATTTGTAAAGGTATTGTGTATGGTGCTATGAGAAAACCTTCACCCCCTAATGTACCCGTGAGATTTCTCCAGGCTTTTAAGAAAATTAAGGAAGACGAAACAGTGAAAGTGACAAAAGCAGATAAATCTAATGCAGTGGTAATAATGAATAAAAGTGACTATGTAAGTAAAATAATGACATTGCTAAATGATACTGATACTTATACGAATCTGAGGTCTGACCCTACACAGACAGTGAACTCCCATTTTAATAAACAAATTAAATCCATTTTGAAGGGCTTGGACCATTTAATTAAACAGTTTACACTGCAATACGCCTCCCTACCTTATATGTATGGTTTAGTCAAGACACATAAAATCAATAACCCTATCAGACCAATCATTAGTTCAGTGGGCTCAGTTTCGTATAATTTATCTAAATGGCTTGTAAAAATTCTTACTCCTTTGGTAGGAAACATTTCTAACACGAATGTTAAAAACAATGTTGATTTGATAAACAAATTGAATAGTTTAAATTTGAATTTTGATTTTAATATGGTTAGTTTTGATGTTGTCTCTTTATTTACAAAAGTGCCTGTAGATGACTTACTTGAATATTTGGAGGATGAATTAGAACGTCATGACATTCCCCTAAGTGTAGCAAACCTCATTAGTCTCATAAGGTTATATATCAAAGATAGTAAATTTTGTTTTAATGGGGAATTTTTTGTACTAGCATGGCTATGGGTAATCCCATATCTCCTGTCCTTGGCAATATATACAAGGAATTTTTTGAGACAAAACTCTTACCAAGAATTTTTCCCCAAAAAGTTATATGGTTTAGGTATGTGGATGATATTTTCTGTATTTGGCCAGTTCACGAAAATCTCCAGGAATTCCTTAATAATCTCAATAATTTAGTCCGTTCTATAAAATTTACTGTAGAGGAAGAAAGAAATTGCAATTTGAATTTTCTTGATGTAACTGTCCATAGAAATGATAGAAATTTCACCTTTTCAGTCTTTCAAAAATCAACTAACATTGCCTCTTTTGTTCATTACTACTCCAATCACTATCAAAATCTTAAATTCTCTGTTTTTTCTGGGATGTTCCTAAGGGCTTTACGTGTCTGTAGCCCGCAGTTTATTGACGCTGAAATTAAATCTATTTATGATATTGCATGAAACTTAAATACCCAAGGACTTTTGTAGATGAGGCATGGAAAAGAGCTAGAAAAACATTTTATTCAACTAGTGACAAACATGAATTTAGTAAGCATAAAATTCTAAAATTACCCTATGATGAAAGGTTTTTAGATATCCCTAGAATTTTAAAGCTTTTTCAACATAAATGTTGTTTTCAGTAATACTAATGTCAAGAGTTTAGTAATCAAAAATTCTCCTAAAGATCTTCCAGGCTGCATATATGAAATTCCTTGCATAAAGTGTGATAAAGTCTATTACGGATAGACCAGTAAATCTCTGTCACATCGTCTCAAACAGCACCAATATTCTGTGAGAACTGGGCAAATATCGAATGCATTATTCGTACATATGAGAGATTTAGATCATTCTATTAACTGGAGTCAAGCAAGAGCCTTAATCCCATGTAATGACACAGTTAAAAGGAATATCATTGAATCTTGTTTCATCAAGTTAAATAATAGAAATGTTCTAAAATTTAAGTCTTGGTTTATTTGAACTTGATGCTTTCATAACGAAAAACGTTGTAGATAAATATAAGCAACAAAATTAATATATTCAGTTATTACATGTTTTGGACTGTCAAGATACTTTGTAATTTCGGTTAGGGTAAAATCTGTTTAGGTTTGTGAACCGTGTGATATCCGATAATCCTGGATTATCTCTTTTAATTTTTAACCATCTGGTATTCTTGATCTTCTTGTGTACCTGAGACCTTTCTCTCCAATTGTATTTCATTAGCTCCTTGACAATGTCTTAGTAAAGACGAAAGCGCTTGGATTTCTGACTATCATTTTCCTGTGGTATTCGCTTATTTAATGAAGTCACGTGAATCTACAGTGATTTTTTAAGCATATATACACACACATACACACACACACACATATATATAAATATATATATATATATATATATATATATATATATATATATATAATATATATATATATATATATATATATATATATATATATATGCATAATTGCTTAAAAAATTCGCGGTCACCAACTAGCCCTGATTCAAGTTCTTAAATCCCGAACAGTAAATGTTTGCTTTTCGTTTGTTGGTGAACTGAGAATAAAATTTTGTCGTATTTAATAGAATCAATAATTTTAGTTACAGGTTTGTCAGTGCGTGCGTACTTGTGTTTTCATAAAGATTGGAAAATCAGCCCTCATGTAAATCCAGGCTTCCGTTTTCGTAAACTTTATAACCTTTATATAAAATAAATACACACACACACACATTATACATATATATATAAATATATATATAATATATATATATATATATATATATATATATATATATATATATATATATATATATATATATATATATATATATATATATATATATATATATATATATATATATATATATATATATATATATATATATATATATATATATATATATATATATATATATATATATATTTATATATATATATATATATATATATATATATATATAAAATTTTAAAAAGCACAAAAGATATTTGACATTTACAAATGCAAATTAAAACGAGAACTTGAAAGGATCACCTACCAAGGTAAGAGTTAAAAAGTGACTAAAAAGGCAGAGAAAATTAACATAAGAAGATGACTAAACAGAACGTGAGAGTAAACAAACAGGCAGTTATGCTAAAAACAGTTGAGTGGACGACGATTGGGTATTTAGTGTTGGTACATTGGTCTTAATAAGAAGGGACTCCAGCACCATCAACTCGTCGTCTCTACTTGCTGATCCAATAATCTTAAAATCATTGATGTCCAAGCGGGCACCACAAATCTGAGAGTGATTCCGAATATTAGATAATTCGGGATTGGACAATCTGCATCCTGTCCTAAAGCTGACACTTGATGGGAGCAGAAACGGACCTTGAGAAGCCTCCTCGTACATCCAACGTAGGTTCCCAGACTACATCTGGGACAGGTATATTTATAAACAATGTTGGATGTCAAGGAAGGGCTCAGTCTGTCCTTCACTCTGAAAAAAGAACGTATACTTAGAGGATTTCGTGGGATCAACTTCAAATTAACTGCTGGCAGTTCATTATGAATTAAATTCATGAATTTCTTTTTAAAACTTTTATCGTGAAGGAAAGGGAACTTAGCATAAATACATAACTTTGGAGCAGTATATATGGGGATAGGCGGTTTCATTTTAGTGGTTAGGGGCTTATTAAGGACTCTATGGAAATAATGGGATGGAAAACAATTATTGCGGAAGAAATTTGCCAAAAACTCTACTTCTTTATGAAAAGCTGACCAGGTGGAAGTCAGAGAGTATGCCCTGTGGAGGAGGGTAGAGAGAGAATTCAACTTGAAATTTAAATTGCATGAACTATAAAAATTGGTGCCCAACCCTGTAAAAGTATTTTTCCTATGAATGCTGGTTTGAAACCCAGCATCTTCCCTAGTGACACGTACATCAAGAAATGATAGAGAGTTTGTGAGTTTCTTTCTCCTCTGTAAACTTTATATTGGGGTGTTGAGCATTAATGAATTCTAAAAAGGAGTCGGCGTTAAAATCGTGTTTAAACAAGGCAAAGGTGTCGTCTACATACCTCTTATAAAATAATGGGTGAAAACTAAGGGGGCAATTGTCAAATACTGTCTCCTCCAGGGAGTTCATGAAAATATTTGCGAAGGTAGGGCCTAAAGGGCTTCCCATTGCCATCCCCTCCACCTGTCTGAAACAAGAATCATTAAAAATAAAGACTGTGTCCCGCACGGCCAATTCTAAAATTTGCTTAAATAAGTGTCTATTAAAACCGTTAAAAAGGGAATCAGGTAATGGAAAGAGTTTGTTAAGTATGATCTCGATCGTCTCCTCAACAGGAACATTAGTGAACAGGGACTCTACGTCGAAACTGACCATAAAAAGGTCAAAGTCCTGTATTAGGATATCCTCCTTGAAATCAGCAGCGCTTTTCACGTTATAAGCATTATTGGTGAGCGGTTCCAACAATGGAACCAAGATACTTAGCAAGTTTATAATTGGGCGTGTTTAATGAAGACAGTATAGGTCTGAGTGGTACTCCCTCTTTATGAATCTTAGGAAGGCCGTACATGATCCCGTATGTAGAGCCTGTAACGAGAAGGTTTTGGAAGGTGTTTTCCTCTATGATGTTGTCGCGTTTCAGTACTCTGAGGAACCTATTAATTCTGTCTTCTATTTTGGTAATGTTTTGTAAATTGGGCGTACCCAATCTCTGGAATCTTGATGTGTCATTGAGAATTGAGTGCATTTTATGAATATAATCCTGCTTATCCAAACTACAGTTTCCCTTACCTTGTCAGGTCGCATTATAATTATACTTTCGTCTTTGGCCAATTCCTTCAAAATACGTAAATCCTCCTTTCTGAAGAATGGAGCCCATCTGGTTTTAAGGTTGTTATACGCTTGATGAGCTAAGGCTGATAGTTGAGACCTCAAGTACTCGGCGTTATGACAAAGAGGCAATTTCGATATTTTCTGGAACAAAATTTCTAATGGTAAGAAAAACTGTTGGAAGTTGGGTTTATAACTTGGGAGGCAGAAGTCCAATCCTAAAGAAAGAAGAAACTCTTCCCTTTTCGATAAAACCCGCTTGGACAAATTAAAAACAAAATTTATATTATTGTTAAAAACAGGAATGGATATGCCTAAACCTTGTAATTTCCTATTGTGTCTAGTCTCCACGTTCTGTGTAAAAATAAACAGGGAATTATTAAACAGTTTGCTAAAAATAAAATGATCAATTAACGTTAATGACAAAGGTAAGGGAACTGTAGTTTTGGATAAGCAGGATTATATTCATAAAATGCACTCAATTCTCAATGACACATCAAGATTCCAGAGATTGGGTACGCATTAATGAAATTCTGAAGCTTCAACACGTATGGATATAGGTACTTGGATAGTTCAGATAAAAAACAAATAACAATCATAATATATCAAGAAACGATATAAAATAAATTCAAAAGTTTAGTTTTTGTCACTAATTTTACCCTCGAATAAAGATGTATGATAGAAAAAAGGAACTACTCCTGACAGCAATAAAAGATCATTCATTGTAAAGTGGGACTACTCAGTCTCTTCGTTTTGATGAGATGTCCGGGGTTTTGAATACTCGAGTCAGTCAATACGAAATGCACACTCTCATATAATAATAATTAGAATAGAAATCATGGCCAGACGGCAAACCAATGACGAATATATCGAAGCTTTCAATTTATTTACATCATATGAACTCGTCGGATTTTTTTTTCAGGGTTACATGTTCACTTGGTTATTAGTATGACATAATTAGGTTACAGCATTTCATTCGGCAACTCTTCATTTTCGTCCAAAACAGTTCATAGCATCTCTTAACAACTATTTGATTGTTTCCAGCTGCTATTACTACTTACAGTAATGATACTGAGACTATTATTATAATATTTAAAGAATATCCATCTATCTCTGTCAACCTTGGTATCACGAGGAACCAAGCAAAACGATACTTACTCCAAGCAAAAGGAAATGCGCGGATGTTCATAACTTCCGCTGCAAGTGCTTTCACATGCAATGCAAATACAATTTTGGGTTCAAGCTGCTGTTTCCATGTCCCGGTCAATATTGCTGCTATTGGAAGTTAACCGAGAAAGACTTTTTTTAACAGCTGTTTATAAATTAAGTTTACCATTCTTGGACCGAATAAAAACCAGGTATACACACACATATGTATTTATATATGTATGTAAATCTAGTTTTTATTAGATCCAAGGATGGTAAACTTTATTTATAAAAAGCTATGTGTATTCTATACGCATCCGCACACACATATATATACATATATGTGTGTAAATCTGGTTTTTTATTCGATCCGAGGATGGTAAACTTCATCTACGAGTATAAACAGATGTTAAAAAAAAAAAAAAATCGGTTAACTTCCAATAGCAGCAATATTGACCGGGGCATGGAAACCGCAGCTTAAATTCTAAATTATGTTTGCATTGCATCTGAAAGCACTTGCAGCGGAAGTTATGAACATCCGCGCAATTCCTTTTGCTTGGAGTAAGCATCGTCTTGCTTGGTGTCCTCGTGATACCAAGGTTGACAGAGATTGTTGGATATTCTTTAAATAATATAATAATAGTCTCCGTATCATTACTGTAAGTAGTAATAGCAGCTGGAAGCAATCAGATAGTAGTTAAGATATGCTATGAACTGTTTTAGACGAAGAGGAGGAGTTGCCGAATGAAATGCTGTAACTATGTTCTGCGTTCTTAATTACTAATGATGAACAAATGATTTCCGCCTCTTAACCGAAAATGCAATAATCGATACTTTGGAAGCAGAAGATAAGTGTTCCCCGGCATTACGGCGACGAAAGCGACAGATAAGGGTTAATGTAAAATGTTTTAACTCCATAGTATCTTTAACGATCAAGTAGCAGAGTCTTAACTTTACGATATTCTCGTGGAGGGGAGATTCATTCAAACCCTTAGTGTCCTTAGTGAATTCGTCAGGACTGATTGCCTGAATGTCACCTTAAAATATGCAACATTTCCGAAGGAAAGTCTTTATAAGTTATTTTATCTGGGTCCTGCTCTTTTTTATGTATCCTCTGTAAAAGAAAAGCTTTTTCATATTTATGTTTTCTCATTCTGCACTCACTCGCATTTTTTTACGTCTCTGGTGTTATCAATTTCCTTTGAAGAATAACATTTTAATCAACACTGCCAGGCTTACTTTTATATCAGGTATTTCTTGACGTTTTACATAGAATATATACGTTTCATCTATCGGTATTTCTAGTTTTTGGCACTATCCCAGTGGAGGTTTCAAGTATACAAATAAAGCTGCGAGCTTTATTTTTCCTTTCTAAGTTCTAAAGCAAGTTATTTTCCTTGTTCTGTGAATCTGACAACGATAGACATAAACGAATTATACGAATGGATCAGTAACTCATCTTTATAAAATGTGGCTATAAGATGTGTTTTCTATAATTTCCTAAGCAATTGAACAATCTTTTAAAGCACTTCAGTATAACTTTTGTCACGGTAAAATCAATATGCTTCGCCAGGATAATTCAATTTGCGTTACTTTTGTAGTGACTAACAAACCTACAGATTTATTTACTGAATTTGTATAATATTTTACTCCCTTCATTTTTCTTATCATTACGTACGAAAGCCAACAATTTTTCAATGTACGAATTCCGAATTCGACGGCTTTGAAAAAAAAAAACACTTTTCCGTAAAAATTTAGGCATATGCTGATCAATATAGATCCCGTCTACCTGTTTCATCTTTTTGCACTGGTAGTTTTTCTAACGATTTCTTTTGAAGACACCACTTAGCTCTCTCTTCTCTCTCTCTCTCTCTCTCTCTCTCTATATATATATATATATATATATATATATATATATATATATATATATATATATATATATATATATATATATATATATTTATATATATATATATATATATATATATATATATATATATATATATATATATATATATGTGTGTATATATATATAAAATATGTACATACACACACACACACACACACACACATATATATATAATATATTATATTATATATATATATATATATTAGTATATATATATATATATATATATATATATATATGTAATATCACTTTTTCGTGATTCATAATACATATATCGAGCTACAATGTCCTTTAATATCTAATTCGCTCTTACCTCGGAATTAATATATTTTCATATATGCTTAACCGAAGGAACGTCAGTGAAAGCTTTTACCTACTACACTACCGCGAGAGGCTCTCGCGGTAGTGTAGTAGGTAAAAGCTTCACTGACGTTCCTGGATTTGAAAGGATCCTGGGTTCGCGTCCCGATCCAGGCAAGTCTATTATCGAGAAAAAATTCCCCTTCTCGGTTAAGCATATATGAAATATATTAATTCCGAGGTAGAGCGAATTAGATATTAAAGGACATTATAGCTCGATATATATATATATATATATATATATATATATATATATATATATATATATATATTATATATATACATATATATATATTTTATTTCTATATAATTGTGCGTGTGTTAGCGTGTGTCTGTGCACACACGTTCACATATCTATGTACATATATATATATATATATATATATATATATATATATATATATATATATATATATATATATATATACATATATATATATATATATATATATATATATATATACATATATGAATTTTATCACATCACCGTGATTCTTATACAAGCATTAAGTTGCAAATGTCCTACTTTTTTTTAGTTAATGATAAGTTTCGTCGTCTCGTATGGTTTAAAACTTTAGGGGGTCAAAGCAGTCCAGTCGCTGGTTCGATCTCACGAGACGAACGTACTTATTATCAACTAGAAAAAAAAAATTAGGACAATCGTAACGTAATGCTTGTATATGAATCACGGTGATGTGATAAAATTCATTCATATATATAATGTGTGTGTGAATATGTGACTACGTGTGTGTGCACAGACATGCGCCAACACACACACACACACACACACACACACACGCACACACATATATATATATCTATCTATCTATATATATATATATATATATATAGATAGATATATATGTGTGTGTGTGTGTGTGTGTGCGCGCGCGTGCTCTATCAATCTCCTTCAGGGACTTTGGTAATACGTAATACGTACTCTTTATATGTTGGTGCTATGTTATTTCGATGAAATGTCTAAAACTATCTAGACAATTTAAACTAGTGTAAATCAGTAATTTATTGTAACCTTTATCATTTAAGTGTAAAAAAGCACGAAAGCATAAAGCTGTGCATACGTTACGACAACTCTGTCAGGTACAAGAGCTTCCCCAGACTAACACATGATTTCTAATGTGATAGCAAGCTATCGGACAACTTTAAAATGATATAGTAATAAAAGAAATGGGAGTATCAAAAATAGATCTTGAAAGACAAACAGAGCAATAATAAATATTTTGATAATGTTTGTTCTCTCCCACCCTCCTCTCTCTCTCTCTCTCTCTCTCTCTCTCTCTCTCTCTCTCTCTCTCTCTCTTTTATTTATAAAGACTTCATAATGAATCCCAAACCTGCCTCATGAGGAATCCATTTGAAAAATTTGGACGAAAAATTAGATATCTAAGAAATTCTGGAAAGGTTATCTGTTTCTTCTTGGCGTGTTTAAAAA
>NC_061107.1:96024021-96043996 GCF_015104395.2 Macrobrachium nipponense
CAGCATCTTGCACAGTTATTCTATTGCAGTCATTCAGTAATGATTATAAAGGCTACACAAACTCATATAGCAATCGATTTGAGAATATTTTAACTTATGATATTCATACATATATACATACATGCAGGTATAGTGTACTCATCCACATCACACACACCACACACACACACACACACACACATATATATATATATATATATATATATATAAATATATATATATATAAATATATATATATATATATACGTATTTAATAAAAGAAAAAGTATTTGATGGCGACAGGTATTTTTACAAAAAGATAGAAAATATAAAGGCTATCCTCAAACAACCTCTCAGTCTAACTAAAACTATTGTCAATATAAACAGATTCAATCCAGTCAGCGACTTCCTTCTGGTACTCCACATTTTTCTTGACATCCTGCAGCTCCAGGATCGGAGCCGGCCTTCCAGGTCCTATTTGAGATTTCTCCGACCCAACCACGGCATCTATATATAGTGACCTGGACCAGCTTCTAAGTTATACTGGAAGTCTGGAAGCGGTCGGCCACAGAGTTACTTTAGGTTCACAGTCGTAAACAGCAGTTGGTTTGTCAGGCGCATATTCAGCCTCTCTCTCTCTCTCTCTCTCTCTCTCTCTCTCTCTCTCTCTCTCTCTCTCTCTCTCTCTTTCTGCGTTCGCCGGCTAGCACAGGACTCAAGTTGCTTACTCCCTTTTCGTTCATGTAGAAGGTTTAGCGTAAAACTCATCCAAGTATGAAATAGTTCTATATTCTCTTAATTATTTACAAGTCGAGGTACATCTTAGAGATAGGAGCTTTCTGGGGAGGGGATTTGGTTTCAGTCTAATTTCCTTCAGCCTCTTGACGGTTCCCTTACAGTTTCAGTCCTACCCAGAACTTCTGCTTGAAATGACTGAAGTTCTGCTTCCACCTCTTTTATACGTTGTTCAGCGAAGAGCTTCTTTTCCTTTGCCTTTTCACATCGACCCCTCAGATCACTTGCCGTTTTTGTTATTTCAACCCGCTTACAGATGCATTTGAAACGGCTTTTTTATGAATTTTCCAATGACCAGGGCAAATACGGAAATTCCTACCTGTCATCGACCAACATCCCTGTTTTTGACCATCCTGTATTTGGCAGTTTTCATGGTAAGTGCGGCGGTATAATGGACAGTTTGTTATAAACTGTATTGCTGGAATTGGCTCTTTCACAAAGGTCTCTTCTGTAACTATGTATACTTGAAGTTCTCGTTCCTATCAATTCAGCCTTATGTGATTTCAGAAACTCAAATTCCTTCGTTAGTCGCTCTAATTTATACAGTCCATTGTGAAGGCGAGTTGTTGAAACTTCTTTTCGATAGTGTTTCTGAAGAACTTCTCTAGTTAGAGTTAGGTTCTTACTTTCTGTCAGTCTCAGAACGTCAAAAACTTCATAAAACTTTTTGTCTCCTATTTCCCAAAACATGGCATTAAAGTTGCTGTTATAATCTTGTTTTTGCGTCCTTATTCTTGTGCTACTTGCATATAAAGCAGAATTAATGAACTGGAAGAATTTTTTGTATTGGATATCTGCTTCTCTGTGACACTAAGGACTTGAGGTTCTTGACAACCAGCATAGGTAAATAAAAGGAATATATTATTAGCAATATCCTTACCAAACATAGACAATATTTGATAAAAAAAAAAAAAAAAAAAAAAAAACGATATCTGTGTTGGAGTGAGTCGCGCAAGAGAAGACTGAACAACGAAAACAATTACATCAGCTTTGTCAATCGCTCCTTGTTGAGAAAATTGTCCATATTTGTTCTGAAGGTTTCTTATCTCTTTTTATGTCTTAAACATCAACAGCTGGTGTATCAACAATTGATAAAGTATAAAGTAAACTAAAACCTTCTTGATAATGTATTATGTACGAAGATATTTGATTAGTTTGGCTTTTTGCATAATGGGATTTTCTGGATCTTTAATCAGTTTGAAACAAAGGTTTTCATCCCATTCAACAGCAAATATGTAGTTAATTATTCCATTGATTAAAGTGGTATTACCTGATCCAGTAGGACCAACAAACATGATGACCTTTTTTTCCTCTTCCAGTTTAAATAGATAGTTATAAAGCAATGCTTTAAGCGCTTTTTTTGTCAGAAAATCATCACTCGCTTCGCTGTCAAGACTCTTGTCACCATGTTCACACTCACAATAAACTTTGAATCTATAGGTACGATTGGTCTTTACATTTATTCTAACTGATTGGTTTCCAAATGGAATAAAACTTGCAACTTGCCAGTCAGACCCTTCTTCTTGTTGCATAACTAAATACTTGATTTTTGTACACTGAGAACCAATGTGAAGCGGCTTTGAACATTCAATCTCCATTCTTGAATATGATATCATGGGCTTGGGTTTCCCAGGTGGACTAGTTGGCCCTGTTTTAACAGCGCCACTTATTTGGCCCTTAACACTAATTCCAAGTTGGCAAACACTTTCAATGCTAACGCTGTACTCACAGCCAGGACTGAGCCCCTGAAAGCAATGACTTGTAACATTAGAATCTGCATGCTGAATAATAGATAGATTATTTGCAGTAGTGTCTTCACAGACAATCTTGTACTGGTCGATGTTTGATGCATCATAAAGGGGTTTTTCCCACTGAAGCAAAATGCTCTCATGAGTAGTTTCACTATTGTCAACACATTTTTCTTGGGGCTGAAGGTATTGCCAAGCCTCCATTAAGGAGTTCACCATTATTATAGTACCTTATTTTTGCCTGTAATTCATTTGAATCAGAAACGTCCTCTGCAACAAGAAACAAAAATCGTTGTTCTCTTTATTGTTATCAAGGAAATCTCTGAACCATGGAACTTTCATTTTCTGTCATCTTAAGTGGGAATTTAGCGTTTTCATCTGTGAAGTCCAAATCACTGGTAAGGTCCTTTTCTTTGAAGTATTTTGGCATGTTTATCAAAAGTGAATCAGATTTAGGGATCAAAATTGAAAAGCATAGAACTTGTGAATGACTTTAAATCTGTCTTCGAAGCAAACTTAATCTGAGGAAAGTAGGATGTGTATTACAAAATAATTTCTACTTGGCTTTCTTTTGTTTCCACCCAGCTGTTGAGGGCTTCAGTCCGAAATGGAGAAAAATATTTTTTTTTTTCCAAGATCATTGGTAATTCACTCTCCTCTTTATTTCCACCTCTGATGTTTGGAAGAATTTGTGCCAACTTTCTCTGAAATATAAGTTTGTGAGTAGCCAATAAATATTTAAATTTCTGAATTTCTGCTTCAATTCCACGAAAATGATTAACCGCTTGTGATCTGAGGAGGTCATTGCATTTCACATCCAGTTTATACAGATCCTCCAAATAATTTTCTGTGTCCTTAACAAGAACAACACTGATCTCTCTGACGAGTTTACAAGCCTTACTGTCTAGTTTGGCAAGTGGGTATAAATGTACAATAACTGGGACAGCATTTTCTCCCTTTTGCCCAATGACATTTGGCATCTCTTTGTAGAGACGGACATCTTCTTCAAAAGTTGAAGGGGTTTCTCGAGGTAAAAAATCTCCAAAATACCTGCAGCTAAATTTCCGGATTTCCTTTTTCTCATCTTCACTTAGATCTAACTTTCCTTCCCCATTAATCTTTAAGTCTGGAATGGACTTGACCATACCATGAAGATTTCCTCTAACATTCTTGTTGAACGAATTTGCATATAACTCCTTCTCTAAAACAAAGAAAGCATTACCTCCATATGTAATTCCTGTTACAACATCCGTGGCAGTACAATAATAAAAAACTTTTCGGTGCTCAATTTTTCCCTTCCCTAACTGCTCCATTGTCATTTTTTCAGTTTTAGTTGTGCATTTGTATTTCAAGGTTACTCTTTCCACGTGATTTGAGCATTTTCTGTCGTTAAGGTATTTCCCAGATCCAGATACATCCAGCATCCCTCCAAGAAAGCTAAGTTTTAAGCCACTGTTGATATCCAGTGCAGAAGACTTGTCTTCAAAGGTATCAGATGTGATGATTTCAAAGTCAGCTGATTCATGTTTTTGTATCTTTTTTCTATCCAGAGTTTTTTGGTCCCACAATGTAATCCCCTGTAAAACTTTGTCAGATCTACAGTCATACAGCGTACCTAAGTCAAAAGGCCTCCCAAGAGATGGGATGGAAAGAGGTTCTTCACTAAGTCCATTCGCCATCTGGGCAATTACTTGCTTCTGTGAACAGTGTTATCTAAGTGGTACTGTCATCACCTGTAAAAGAACAAATTGTATTTGTAAACTGAGCAAAATTAGCCAACAGGGATAATTATTCTAGAATTTCCTTTTAGAAATGTCTAATGCGTTCATTATACGAAAAAAAAGATAAATACCAAAGGTCTGATTATTTGCATAACAGAGTTACATACAGAAACTTCATTTTCATATATAGCTACGTAAACGTACAGGCGATGCAATCTTTAACGTTTCCTAAATAGCATCCAAGTTATATAAATGAAAATTTATTAAGGAAATTGGAAAAGAGGGTTAAAAAATTCTTATCAGAAGAGCTGAATAAATTGTAACAATTAGCTATTATGCATCTGCGTTAAAATAATTAAACAAATAAAGAAGTAACAACAGCTAATGTCTACACCCAAGAGGATTACTCATTGCTCATGGATTGTTGAGTACACAGTTTCATCTGCTCTTGTTAACGTTATAGATGGAAAATGACTTCTGAGCGTAAGCCATCTGAATTATGTTAAGTACCTTAAAACCAACAATTTCACATATTGAAAGTGTGGAGAAACTAGTTTATTGCTAGTCATTTTCTGCTCATACCAAATCTTAAACTAAAATGGCTATACGACTGGTTAAAAGGTCTCCAATTAACTAGAGAATATGCCTATATTATATTTTATCCATAATTTTCAAGTATTACATATATTAACTTGATTATGGTACCAAGATGTACAAAATTAAGAAATTATTATTACAAAAGCATTAGTCATTCATTTGCGCAAATACAATACAAGTGAATTTTATTTATTTATGACTTTATTCTTCAAAACTGGATTCACATGCAATGTTTCCGCTCAGCGTGCGTAGCAATCATTAACTGTATAATGGACATGTAATGTCTTCTCCTTAGTTCGCACTGACAGATCGAATGAGATACGGATTCCTGAAAGAAGTATGGATATGAACTACCTAGTTATTAAACCTACCTGACGCTACACTGATCTTGGCCAAATGGTCTTGAATCGATAAACCTAATCCACAACGTTAGTCTAACCTTCCTGTTTGACTTCCTGTTGAAGTCACTGGAATTTTAACGGTATAGCACCGCAATGCTACCTGATAATACAGCAACAATAAACTAGACAAACTATTTCACCAAAAATATAGAAACTACTTGACAACAAAAGTGTTAGTTAATCTGTTTGTTATCGTGTCTTTTGTTACAGGAACTGCAATGTTCTCAGCTTCTGGCGCTCTGAGACAAAATTTTGGAGATGATGTTGACTTTGGGTCATATTTGTGAGGGGAAGAAAGGTATTGTGGATGTTTAATTCAAGTCCTTATCATCTGGACTGATTTCCATTTTTATCATAAACAGCAGTCTACTGCAATCTGATGTCTTGTAATGTTATGCAACATGCAGCATATTATTTATATTGAATACCATATAATGCTCTTCATGGAAAGAATAATGCAAAAAATCTAGCTATGTGTCGTGACACTGCGTTTGGGTCATAATTGTATATTCCATATAAATGAAAGCATCAGTATAAACTATCAAAGTATAAAAATAGTTGCATAAGATTTAAAAGGCGAGGTGATCAGCGAAAAGAGCACCAATAACATGTACGGTTTGATACACTACCCATATTCCATTTCGTACAATATAATATCGATATATATATAGATATATATATATATATATATATATATATATATATATATATATATATATATATATATTATATATATTTGTGTGTGTGTGTGTGTGTGTGTGTGTGCGTGTGTCAGGAAATCACCAAGGACAGCAACAGCACAGGAAGCCCCAACACAAACCAACAGGACAAGGTTCATAGTTTTATTATAAAAGATACGTTTCATGCTGATGTCAGCACATCCTCTGTCTGCAAATACAAGTAATAGTACTATAAGCAAAGTATGAAATACATCATTCATTAAAATTAAATTACACATAAAAATTGGAACTATGCTCAAAATCTAAGGTAAAAAGGGGAAAGGGGAAAGATAAAGAAATATATATATATATATATAATATATATATATATAGATATATATATATATCTTCTTTCCCTTTTTACATTAGATTTTGCGCATAGTTTTAATTTTTAATGAATGATGTATTTAATATTTTGCTTATAGTATTATTACTTGTATTTACAGACTGAAGATGTGCTGACGTCTGCATGAAACGTATCTTTTTATAATAACACTATGACCCTTGCCCTGCTGGGTTGTGTTGGGGCTTCCTGTGCTGTTTATATATATATATATATATATATATATATATATATATATATATATATATATATATATATATATTATATGTATATAAAAAATAGAGTGTGTTTGAAGCCCGCAGTTTATTGACGCTGAGATTAAAAATATTTATGATATTGCCTTGAAACTTGAATACCCAAGGACTTTTGTAGATGTAGCATGGAAAAGATCTAGGAAAACATTTTATTTAACTAATGACAAACTTGAATTTAGCAAACATAACATTCTCAAATTACCATATGATGAAAGGTTTTCAGAAATTCCTAGAATTTTGAAGCTTTTCAACATAAATGTTGTTTTCAATAATATTAATGTTAAGAGTTTAGTAAATAACACTTCTAAAGATGATTCTGGTTGCATATATGAAATTCCTTGTGAGTACGATAAAATATATACGGACGAACTGGAAAATCATTTTCACAACGAATCAAACAGCACCAATATTCAGTGAGAACTGGTTAAATTCGAATGCATTGGAGTCAGGCAAGATTCTTAATACCGTGTAGCGACAGAGTAAAAAGGAATATAATTGATTGAATCTTGTTTCATCAAATCAGATGATGGAAGTGTTCTGAATTTAAGTCTTCATAATTAAAAAAGTTGTAGATAAATATAAGCAACAACATTAATATATTCAGTTTTATAAATGTTTTGGACTTTCTGTTGCTATGCTCCCGTTTTTCTTATGGTTAACTCTATGTTTCAGTTTGTGACCCTGTGATCTCGGATTATCCTGGATGATCTCTTTGATTTTAACCCTTTTGACAATTAACCATCTGGTATTCTTGATATTCCTATTTACCTTGTAATACTCTTTTCAACTGTATCTCATTTGTACCTCGACAATGTCTCATTAAAGGACGAAAGCGCTCGGTCCGGATTTCTGCCTATTATTTTTCCTTTGGTATTCGCTTATATCATGAGGTCACGTGCATCTACTGTGATTTTTTAAGCATCTATATATATATATATATATATATATATATATATATATATATATATATATATATATATATATATATATATCTAAGAACTTAGCAGATCTACTAGAGGACACAGGCTAATGAACAGACTCCAGCAACAATGATAGCCAGGAAGACCAGACAGAAATACAGTCACAGAGAGGAGAAACTTAGAATAGAACAGTTGGAAAGACCATGGAAGGGCAGGAAGATTTCAAGAACTGGAAAAAGTTACATAGACACAGAAGAGTCACTTAGATGGATAAGAATGGAGATCTAGGACAAGATTGGGAGAAAGGACTGATATAATGGAGGCACAATATCAAGGTCTCCTGAAAACGGCTTCAAGAAAAGGGGGGGAAAAATGGCGGGCATACCCGGCAAAGGAGCAGTTGTAGGTTTTTGTCATGCAGCGGGTCAGAGTGTGAATTCATCTGATATCAGCCTGCCAGACCCTGCTTGCAGATGGTCAACTACACGGCCCGCCATAACAGGTCGTAAATATATCCATTGGAAAATATGTAAAGAGTACAGAATTGAAGTGAAAGAAAAAGTGCGGGAGCATGAACCAGATCCAATGACCTCCAATAGGGCCGTTACCATCTTTTATGACAAGGAAACTCCAACAGGAAGATATATAGGAGATGCAATGGAACCTGATATTATGACCTGGAACAAGGAAGGAAAAAAGGAAAAACAGCAAAGGTTATAGATGTGACAGTACCCAGGGACCTTGGCCTCAATAGAGCTGAAAGGCACTAAATAACGAAATACCAAGACCTGGCTATCATTGCTTTTCAGGTTGTGAATGACCTGAAACGCTCATGGAAACTGAAGGAAATAGAAATAATACATGTGGTGGTAAGGGTAACAGGACTTATAAAGAAAAAACTGAGAAAATATCTTCAGGCAATACCAAGTTGAGGTGCAGATTGCTGCCCTCAGAGGAACGGTAAACACCTTGAAAAGAGCCCTAGGATATAAGGCTAGTGAAATATAAAGGGGTCCATTGCACCCCTGATATAAGCTGAAAAGTAGGAATAACATAAACCAGAGAGAAACTATAGATAGAGGTCGAGAGATCTCATCGCTTAGAGTTTTCCCTTGGAAAACTGGTGTGATTTTGGAAACATTTTTTGTCTCCTTCGGTATTGAACTTTAAATATTTTAGGAAAATGTCTCGAGCACTGCTACAGACAGAGAATGGTCTCTCGTTCTACCCAAACCCGTTGTGCACAGGATGTTTGTGCTTAAATAAGGATTTCCCTGGTTATCTGAAGTGTTTGCTGTATGTTGCACATTTCAGTCGTAGTTGGGACGGCATTGCACAGATGATGTTATATATGAAATCAAACTAGGACAGATAAGTGGTAAACATGTTTGCGTGAATTTATGTTCTTTCACTCCCGTGTTCGTTCATTTCCTTTATGATGTGAAGGTTCCCTTTATAAAAAGGACGGTTTTTGGTTCATGAATAGCGTCATTATCAACTCTGCCGTACAAACAATTAAACAATGCATACTTAAATTGTCCACACTTGAATAATCAATACTGGAAATAGTAGCTACGGTTAAACATGGTTTGCTTAAGGCTTAACCCATCGTAAGTAACAAAATAATACTTACCAGTTTAGAAGAAAGAGCGCCATTTCCACTGATGCAAATTCGAACGGACAGTCACTCTTTAATATTGCTCCAGGTCTTTCAGTCGGCTGGTGAGAGGGACTCTGAAAGCGCCTTCTCGAATTATGCTAAATAATACATGATGATAAGCGAGAAACTTATCGTCTTAGAAAGCAATGTATTCTTTTTTGTTTTTTTCTTTTTATTTTTTCTAAGGCACGATGGCTACAACTATCAGCGCAAAAGGACGTATGCATGTAAATATTAAAAAGCAAGCCAAATTCAGAAAATGCATGTCACCAGTCTCTTTGACTCCCATGGACGTGGAATATATATATATATATATATATATATAATATATATATATATATATATATATATATATATATACTATACATATATATATATCGAGCTACAAATGTCCTTTAATATGTAATTCGCTCAACCTCGGAATCAATATATTTTCATATGTTTAACCGAGGGGGAATTTATTAAGCGATAATGAATTGGCTGCCGACAGGCGCGAACCATCGACATCTCAATTCCAGGACTGGCAGTGAAGCCTTAGACAACCCCGCCACCGGGGTTGGCTAAGGCTTCACTGCCAGTCCTGGAATTGAGAGGTCGATGGTTCGCGCCTGTCGGCAGCCCAATTCTATTATCGCTAATAATATTCCCCCCTCGGTTAAACATATATGAAAATATATTAATCCGATGTAGAAGGCGAATTCGATATAAAAAGGACATTTGTTAGCTCGTATATGTATATGAATCACGGTAATGTGATATGGCATATTATATATATATATATATATATATATATATATATATATATATATATATTATATATATATATATATACATATATATATATATATATATATATATATATATATATATATATAAATATATATATATATATATATATATATATATATATAAGAAAGTGGCGTTTGGCAAGTTTTATATGCTATATTTAGACTGAAACAACACATCTTGCTGCTGCCTAATCTGAATTCCTGATACGGTTTCAGTAATAATTTCGTCTGCCAGAGCAAATATGTTTTTCATTTCCAAATTATCATTTTAGAAAAAGTGGTATTTTCGTTTCCCTAGGAAAAGGAGGATATGTACGCTGGTTGCAATTAGCCAATGAAGCTATACGTAGCGACATGCAGTGCGATGTAATCCAGTCTGTTAGTCGTGTTCCCTTATTGCGATGACATTTGATACCTGATCTATATATTGTATTTCTGTTCTGTTTATACTTCTTTATTTTGTACTCCAAACTAATAGTACTCGGCAACTTTCCTTCACTTCTAATTTAAATGAGAACCATAAGTAACTGCATGATTTATGAATGTATTTGCATAAGTTTGAAATTATGTAAATTGCAGATGATTTACGAGTGTATAACTGTTTTAATCTTTCTATGTATATACATATATATACATTCACACACACACACACACACACACACACACACACACATATATATATATATATATATATATATATATATATATTAATATATATATATATATATATATACGAATCAATCAATCTTGCCCTCCATCGCTGACTTGACGGATTTTTTTTTTATTAAACTCAAAATTTTTTCTTCAAATGACGGGTTTTTATTTTTGAGAGATTAACGTCATAATCTTTTTTCCGATTTTTATCGTTTCTATCAGGTTTGACCTAGATAACGGTTTTATATTCTTTATCCTTTCTGCTTCGGACTTAAGGAAACTGATAAAAACAAGTAACTATGAAATTTGTGTTGATTTCAAATCTGTTGTGTCATTTTAGGCTTAATGTATCAAAACATTTCGTGGTTTAATTTTCATTTAAGATTTGTTAAAAGAAAATAACATGACCTCATACAAAAATTATATTCCATTCTAAACTGTTCTGTGATATACTACTATATCTATGTATATATATATATATATATATATATATATATATATATATATATATATATATATGTGTGTGTGTGTGTGTGTGTGTGTGTGTGTCTATTCAATTAAAATACATCAGGACCAAGCCTTGGTGTAAATATTCATGGAAATCTATAAATCAAAATATATTAATGAAAACGACGTATTTGTTGCGACTGAAACGTAATGGCATTACATTACTAATAGACATAGCCTTGTTTGTTAAACATGGAAGTAAACTCAACATGTATTGTTCAATTCGATCAGGAATTTATTCATTTCATTCGAGTTATATTTTTTTTATTTATTCTCTACCAAGGAGGTTATTTTTGCATCCTTCCTTTGTTTATTTCTCGTTTTGTTTCTCTTGTTAAAAGGAACTTATTTACGTCTGTTATTTATTTGGTTCTCTTGTTAAAAGGAATAAAGACAATATCTGAGAGAGTTTATATTAAAGTTTTACGAAATGCAGGTTTCTTGTCTATGCAGTAGTGGAGGATTAGATATTGTAAATAAGATTTCAGCTTTCGGGAAGGGGGCCTTGTGGTGGCCGATTCCTTTGAAGGATGTCTGTGGTCTCCAAACGTTACTGATGAAAATTTAAGAAAGATGTGCCAGGTCTCATGCTTTTCTCTTCGTTGAATGAGCAGAGAAGCTTCACACTTGATCACTCATGCATCGACGGCAGTTTCCGTATATAAAAGATTACTTAAAACACATACACACACACACACACAAACAGGAGTTCCTGCGGTTGAAGCAAGTCACGTAATATGAGCTAATCCATCTCTCGAAGTTGGCAGGAAACCTCACCAGCAAGTATACGCTTCTATCTATCCTCCCTCGCAGACATGTGTGTGGCCTTGTCAGAATACAAAGGGCGGAGTTTCGTGGGCTGAACGCTCTCAGCGGAAATCTGCGATTATGTCTGTCATACACAAGTCGTTCAATGTATGTGTTTGTACGCCGATATAACGCTATACATCACGTCTCTTCTAGAGATGATGCCATGCGTTCCCGAGACAAAATCTTTGTACAGACTGAATTAAGTGCGAAGATCTTTCATACTGTCTGAATAGTGTGTGTATTTTTTTTTTATCGATAACGACAATCGTTCAGACAATCGTTCATACAGTCGTTCAGTTTATGGGGACCCTGATAATCCCTTTGGAGGCCTGGGCTGATGGAAACTATCAAAATAACAAAAAGGGAAAAGGAATCTATTCAGTCTACAGAGATTGAAGAATGGATATTTACAACAAATAGAAGCTTACAAATGGTGAAAAAGCAAATCCCTCACATTCGTATTATATCAGAATGTCAAACTTGAGCTTTTAGGCCACAGAGTTCCACATCTCCAACGTGTACTGTGTGTGATTTGAGTATGCGTACATATGTGTGCATGTGAGTGTCTCTTTTCCCTTTTGACTGCTTTTGAGCAAGTCTTCAGTGCTGAAATTGCTTACCTAACGCACTGCTTCTTGAAGCAACAAATCGTTGCAAATTTTAATCGAAATTAAATTATGAGTGTAAAAGAAGACCGTGAAGAGGGAACAATGAATGTTACTAGGCTTGGTGGAAGAATAGACGCTGATGGTTTAGTTAACTATCTTCGAGTAAGAAAATGGAGATGGGAGAATAAGAGAAGCGGGGTGAGATAAAGAATAGGTCAGCGAGGAACTAGGGTGTAGGTGCGGAGATTTCAAAACTAGGATGAAGCTGATACTGAAGTCAAAGAGGAAATGTATAAATGATTTGTTTAGTAACTCTCCGTTGTGGAAAGAAAGTGTGTATAAGGGAATGAAAGAAACCCGATTAAGTAGTCTAGAAAAACTCTTTATACAGTAAATGTATTACAATAAGAACGGAAAAGTGGAGAGATACAGAGGTATGAACTGAACAAGGTTACAGTAGGTCAATGGATGGATCAGGGTATTTTGTTGGTCAGGTGGAAATAATGGAGAATAATACGCTGCCTGCAAGAGTATATTTCATTAGTGAGAGTCGGAATTAGGATGGAAGACCCACAAGGCACTGTCTTGTGTGGAAAGCTATTGGAAAGGAAAGGAAGAAGAATATAAAATTGAGGCCAAAGGCCAAGCATCATCAGGACCTATGGGTTTTTGAGCGGTTGAAAGGGAAGCTGAGAGTGAAAAGTTTTTAAAATGTGCAACACGAGGAAAACCTCGCAGTTGCACTATGAGAGTATTTTTGGGGGAGGTTGGAAAGTAAGATGGATGAAAGTGGAATATGAACGGAGGTACGGCAAAATGAAATTAAGGGGTGGCGGGTAGGGGCCGAAAGAACGCAAGAAAAAGACTTAAGTAACCTACAGTAGGTGCACTGATGGTACTAGCCTCCGACAGAAGAAAAGCCATTGGGAAGAAAGGATTAATACCAAAGTGGTTCATGTTGAAGCTTCCATATAGGGGTCATCCATAAGACAACTGTTAAACTATCAGCATTCAACTTTCCCTAACAGCAGCTTGCTTTTACCTATTGCCATTGCTCCTCTCTTTGTTTGACTGTTGTATTGGTGGATGAGTCCACTGTGTAGAAAAGCTTTAAGAAATATAGTCCCCAAAGTCTAGAATAATATTGGTATTCTCTAGGGTAGTCCTTGATAGTCCTACATACTCTCCTACACAGCTGAATCATCTTCGTTATGACTTACGCCCAAACATAAACAGCACAATTAGCTATCTTTAGACCCTGTTCATTAGAAAAAAAAAAATAAAAAAAAAGCTAACGACATAACAGGCAAAGTAGAGTGAATTAACATCAATTTAAAAAATTCCAAGTTGTATAATTATTTATAGGGAAATTATATACTATTCATTAGTTTAGATTAGGTACCGAATAAAGATCAGCTATCTAAAGTTGTATTAGACAGACAAAAATATTATGTAAATGAACTGTGACTGACATCATTTCAAGATTATTTGTAAGGACAATCATAAACCAAATGTAATAATGTTGGTTTTCATTTGGATTGGAACTGAAGGAAGGTTGCCGATTACCATGTGTTTGGATGAAATCATTGAGTACAAAGTGAAGAAGTATACTAAAGAAAGAAAAAACAGCATATAAATCACCTATCAAATATCGGGATAAACGAACATGGCTACAGACTGGATTGCATAACATTGCATGTTGTTACGTATAGCTTCATTGGCTAATTTCAGCCAGCGTGCATTTCTTCCTTTTCCTAAGAAAATAAAAAAAAAAAAATTTTTAATGTGATAATTAGGAAGATGTTTATCTCATGCGTGAGTGCAGTGCCAATTTTGTTATATATATATATATATATATACTATATATATATATATATATATATATATATATATAAAGGTTTTTTGCCACGAAGGAAAAAATGAAAAAGCGAGATAGCCGAGTACTTTCGGTCCTGTTAGGACCCTTTACTGAAGGCAAACTGATTTTACAGAGACAACATAGTCAAAAGAAGGCTTCAATATCCAAATTGACACTACAAGATTAGCAATAAGGGCGATTTTCACTCTACAGAAAGGAGGAGCCGCCTGAGGGTAGCCACACCTTGAAGGATACACGCAGTAAACAAGTGATCTTCCAGAAAACAGTACATTTTGAAAAAACACGGGAGCATATACAATTTAATATCATGAATTTTACACAAATTTTCCCAAAAAATTATTATTAATGAAAAGACGAAAGAAAATAAAATATATATATATCGAGCAAGAGAAAGAGGGAGAGAGAATAATACGAACCAGAGAGAGAGAGAGAGAGGAGAGAGAGAGACATGAGAGAGAGAGAGAAAGACGACAGAGAGAGAGAGAGAGGAGAGAGAGAGAGAGAAAGAAATAATAACTATATACACGTGGGACTAATTTATTAGTTGTCATTTATTTTAAGGTCCTTCATAAACATCTTACAAATATATGGGTCCAAATGGTACATTCCCAGACTAAGATTTAGGTTGTTTTATTAGTGATTTGTATAATTGCCATTCCAGTAAATTTCTTGAAACATAATCATTAGATCTAGCAATTACCCGAGGTATCACCCCAATTAATACAATGAGATTTTTCACTCAAATGGATAAACAGTGCATTTAAAGTCTGGGCTGTTCTAACTGAATACATATGCTGCTTAATACGTACACATAAATTTTTACTTGACTGAACAACGTAAAACGATGGGCAATCCTTACAAGGAATTTTGTAAATGATGTTGTTATTTGTTACGGACTATTCTTAATTATCATATCTTTAATGGTATTGTTATAAGAGAACACTACATTAACATTAAATGATTTAAATATTGATTTTATGGTTTCAAATCCACGAGAGTAAGGTAAGCTAAATACATTTTTAGGCTCTTCTTTTTCATTAATAGCAACACTATAAAAACTTTTTGTGAGCTTTTGATAACATAAATCAATTAAATGAGGTGGGTAGCAGAGATCGTTTCCTATCTTTTTTATGTATTCTATTTCTTGGTCCAGATATTGTGGACTCGTGATACGCAAAGCGCGTAGGAACATGGAAGAAAAAATTTAATAAAAATGTACATATGTTGAAATTATTTGTGGGTGTTCTATAAATACTGAATTTGCATTGGAAAGATTCTCTATGTATAATACATCTAGGAAAGGGTGAGGACATTGTTATTTTCAATTTCAACAATGAATTTATTTATGGATGGCACTAAATTATTCAATTTAGACAGTAAATCATTACACAACACCACCAGGATAAGACTAATCTGGACCAAGAATAGAATACATAAAAAAGATAGGAAACGATCTCTGCTACCCACCTCATTTAATTGATTTATGTATCAAAAAGCTTCACAAAAAGTTTTATAGTGTTACTATTAATGAAAAAGAAATGCCTAAAACTGTACTTAGCTTACCTTACTTTCGTGGATTTGAAACCATAAAATCAATATTTAAATCATTTAATGTTAATGTAGTGTTCTCTTATAACAATACCATTAAAGATATGCTAATTAAGAATAGTCCCGTAACAAATAACAACATCATTTACAAAATTCCTTGTAAGGATTGCCCATCGTTTTACGTTGGTCAGTCAAGTAAAAATTATGTGTACGTATTAAGGAGAATAAGTATTCAGTTAGAACAGCCCAGACTTTAAACACACTGTTTATCCATTTGAGTGAAAAATCTTCATTGTATTAATTGGGGTGATACCTCGGCAATTGCTGGATCTAATGATTATGTTTCAAGAAATTTACTGGAATCGGCAATTATACAAATCACTAATAAAAACAACCTAAATCTTAGTCTGGGAATGTACCATTTATACCCAATCATTTGTAAGATGTTTATGAAGGACCTCAAAATAAATGAACAACTAATAAATTAGTTCCCACATGTATATAGTTACTTCTTTCTCTCTCTCTCTCTCTCTCTCTCTCTATCTCTCTTCTCTCTCTCTCTCGGCTCGGTTCGAATATCTCTCTCCCTCTTTCTCTTGCTCGATATATATATATATATATATATATATATATATATATATATATATATATATATATATATATTTATATTTTCTTTCGTCTTTTCATTAATAATAATTTTTTGGGGAAAATTTGTGTAAAATTCATGATATTAAATTGTATATGCTTCCGTGTTTTTTCAAAATGTACTGTTTTCTGAAGCATCACTTGTTTACTGCGTGTATCCTTCAAGGTGTGGCTACCCTCAGGCGGCTCCTCCTTTCTGTAGAGGGAAAATCGCCCTTATTGCTAATCTGTAGTGTTAGTTTGGATATTAAGCCTTCTTTTGACTATGTTGTTCTCTGTAAAATCAGTTTGCCTTCAGTAAAGGGTCCGAACAGGACCGAAAGTACTCGGCTATCTCGCTTTTCATTTTTTCCTTCGTGGCAAAAAAAACCTTTATTTATACATAGCATCACGTTTTATATACTTCGTGATCAAGTTATTCATATACATATATATATATATATATATATATATATATATATATATATATTATAATATACATATATAAATATATACGTATATATATATATATATATATATATATATGAATATATATTTATATATGTAATATAATATATAAAATAAATATATATATATATATATATATATATATATATACATATATATATATATATATATATATATATATATATATATATATAGGAGATAGAGAGAGAGAGAGAGAGAGAGAGAGAGAGAGAGAGAGAGAGAGAGAGAGAGAGAGAGAGTGTTAATGTATTGACAGGAAACGCTTTTATAGTATATCGTACGTACGTACAGACCATATGCATATGTTTATGTACCAGTGCTAGTGTGTGCGTGTGTGTGTGTGTGTGTGTGTGTGTGGCAAGACCAGGGAGGGACTTGGTGGCTGTCGGTAGAAAGGTAGAGGTGTCCTGCTGAAGGCTGACTGGTTAGATATGGCAACCTTAGTATTATGTTTCCAGATTTGTACTAGTACAGTTCCAGCCTTTTTACTTTTGAAATGTATAAAAATTGAAATATTATCGAAACTTAATGGAAAATGCAAAAACTTTTGTAATATTAGTAATGTCACGCTAATATTTTTTTTTCAGTCACCAACAGGTTCCCACGAGCATCCATCGTCACAGCCTCTTTCCTTTTCTCATATCACACATCCGGCAACTGCACCCGTGGTCTCATGTATAAATAAAGCATTTAAAACTTGCCAAATGTCGCTTTTTTATATCTTTTTCTTTAACAGTCCAAGGAAGAGAAAAAAAAATAGGAACCGCTGGTTTCTAAAGCAAACGTTCTCTCGCTCACTATCCGGTATGTTTAAAACTGGTTCGAGAAGGCTTTTGCAGTCTCTCTCCCCAGCCAACTGAAAGGACATGGAGCAATTTTGAGATGTGACAGTTCGTTCACTTAGTATCACTGGATATGGACTTCATTCTTCTAAACTAGTAAGTATTATTTGGTCCTTTTGTCACTTACTACGATTTAAGACTTAAACAAACCCAAATTGCGATGGGACGACGGGTGTTAGTGATGGAAGCAGAAATACCGAATAGAGTTCTAAAGAATGGGATGGGAGAACCGAAACGTTTGATCGTGCAAAGATTGGTTGGGGCAAATCGGTGATTGAAGGTTGAGTGATAAAAGAGACAACAATGGAGTTAGCAGGAAGCTGATGTGTGGTATTTTGTTACAATACACAGGGAACTCCTCGGGAAAGAAACATGGTGGGGGGAAAGGTGAAGTGGTGGAGGTATCGCTGTTTCTTTTCTTGCCACTTAGTGGTTTCTAATACGCAGTTTAATTACTATTTTTATTAAAGTTATCCTCTGGTTTTCCTTTCATTCGTGGTGTTCTAATGTCAAATGCTCTATATATTTTTCAATCGTTCTTTTTTATACTTTCGTTCATCATGGCCATTTTTTCCACCCAATATATTATTGTAAACCTGATGTTCTCCTATATATGTGTATCCTTTTTTATTTCGTTTGTGTGTACTGGTTTACCATATCTTTAGAGTTAGTTTATTTAACAGAACTTGAACTATGCACGCATGCATAGATTGGCCTTCTCCCACCATCATTTCAAAACCCAAGCGCTTTTATGCTCATGCGACAAGTTCGTGACGGTGCTCTTAGAATCAGTACTCTATGTGTTCCAACTACTGGCAGACGCTTGCAGATTTCAATGTGTCAACACTTAATGATCCTATTTTCATTTATAAAATTATGAACTTTCGTACCACGAAGATTTGGCAGCTGTTACGGCTGATTATAGAATAAAGTACCTACGTAAATCAGTGCAATGCCGAAGTTGCGCTGTATGGCAGCAAATACTGATGTGAGAGAGCGATATGATTTCTGCTGTTCACGTTTGAAATACGTTTGCTGAAGAAAAAACTTTCAGTTTAGTTTACTTTCGTAGTAAAAAATATTGCCCATGGTATAAATCATGTGTCATTTTACTGACAATAATATTTTGACAAATACTAAAAAAATAAAGGTTATTCCTAGCCATAATAAAAGAAAAGTAATTCACTCAATATGAAAAATTATATTACAAGTAATCCCCAGAAGCCGAATACAGTATTCATGACGGAAGGTCCGATGCACTCTGCATGATGACGCTACTAATGAAGCAAAATCAGTCATTCCTATAAAGAGAACATTCATATCATAAAGGAAATCAACAAGGGAATGAAAGGACATAAACTCACGCAAACATGTTTACCACTTATCTGTCCTATTTAATAGTTTGATTCATAAATCATCATCTGTGCAATGCCGCCTCAACTAAGTGCTGAATAACACATCATACAGCAAACAGATAAACGAAGAAACACTAAGCTATTTCAGACAACCAAGGACATTCTTATCTAAGCACTAACATCCTGTGTATAACGGGGTTTGGTAGAACAACAGAAGATTCTCTTTACTTAATGTGGTATTATTCATATATAGCAATAAACCTTAATTCCCTACACTTTTAATGTTCAAATTTGTTAATTTAAGGTCCATAATATAGATTACATTGCTTACTTTTATAATGCATTTTCCCTATTTAAAGTTAACTGCTTATCTCAATAGTATCTCAATAATCGATGCCTAACGAATACGCCACTTGAGTGTAGACATTAGCTTTCAAGGCTCACTTACTTTTGTATTTCCGTATTTGTTTACGTATTTAAACACAGATAATTATACTTTATCAGGTTTTCTGATAAATTATAATTATTCCAGAGTTTTTTATTCGTCTTTTCCCATTTCCTGAATAAATTTTCATTTATATATTTTAGATAACATTTACAGAGTATGAAAAATGGCATCTCATGTACGTTTGCTTCGCTATTTATGGAAGTCAAGTCTTTCTATGCAAATCTGTGAAACGAATAATCAGGCCTTAGTTATTTTTCCTTTTTTGTCACACATTTGATTAGATATA
>NC_061107.1:96044496-96074496 GCF_015104395.2 Macrobrachium nipponense
GATTAGATATATAATTTGTGCTCAAATAACGAATGCATGCAGGCGTTTCTAAAGTGAAATTAAATATTTCCCCTGTAAGATAGTTTTGCTCAATTAACAAATACAATTTTTCCTTTCTTTACAGGTCATGAGATAGCCGCTTGGAGAACACTCTACACAGAAAGAAATAATTTTCAAGATGGGGGATAGACCTAGTGAAGAAATTCTTTCCATCCCAACACTTGGGAGGCCTTTTGACTTAGGTATGCTGTATGACTGTAGATCTGACCAAATTGTACAGGGGATTACATTGTGGGACCAACAAACTCTGGAGGGAAAAAGGTACACAAACATGAAGCATCTAACACTAAAATCATCACCTCTGATACCATTAAAGAGAAGTCTTCTGGACTGGATGCCAACATTGGCTTAAAACTTAGCTTTCTTGGAGGGATGGTGGATGTGTCTGGCTCTGGGGAATACCTTGACAACAGAAAATCTTCAAATCACGTGGAAAGGGTAACCTTGAAGCACAAATGCACAACTAAAACTGAAACAATGACGATGGAACAGTTAAGGAATGGAAAGATTGAGCACCCAGAAGTTTTTGATCATGGTACCGCCACGCATGTTGTAACAGGAATTACATATGGAGGCAATGCTTTCTTTGTTTTCGAGAAGGAGTTGTCTTCAAATTCATTAGACAAAAATGTTAAAGGTAATCTTCATGCTATGGTCAATTCCATTCCATACCTAAAGTTTAATTGGGAAGGAAAGTTAGATCTAAGTGAAGATGAGAAAAAGGAATCCCGGAAATTTAGCTGCAGTTACTTTGGAGATTTTATACTTCGAGAAAACCCATCGACATTTGAAGAAGCAGTTCGTCTCACAAAGAGATGCCAAATATCATTGGAAAAAAGGGAGAAAATGCTGTCCCAATAAGTGCATATTTATATCCACTTACCAAACTAGACAGTAAGGCTTCTAAACTTGTTAGAGAGATCAGTGCTGTTCTTGTTAATGAAACAGAAAATTATTTGGAGGATCTGTATAAACTGGATGTGAAATGCAATGATCTTCTGAGATCACAAGCAGTTAATAAATTTCATGGAATTGAAGCAGAAATTCAGGAATTTAAATCTTTATTGGCTACTTACAAACTGGCATTTCAGAAAGAGGTAGCAAAGATTCTTCCAAGTATCAGAGGTGGAAATAAAGAGGAGAGTGAGTTAGCAAATATGTTGAAAAAAAGGGATTTCTCTCCATTTCGAAATGAAGCTCTCAGCAGATGGATGGCAACAAAAGAAAGCCAAGTAAAAATACTTTTGCAATGCACGTCCTCTCTTCAGCAGATTGAGTTTGTATCAGAGCCAGGCGACTTACAGTCAAAGGTTATGAGTCCTCATCATTCACAAGTTCTGTGTTTTTCAATTTTGATCCCTAAATCTGATTCACATTTGATAAACATGTCAAAATACACGAAAGAAGAGACTCTTGATAGTGATTTGGACTTCACAGCTGGAAATGCTACAATCCCACTTAACATAAAAGAAAATGAAAGTTCAATGATGGAAAAGGCAAGATATTTCACAGACTTCTTTGATAATAAAGAGAACACTGATGTTAGCTTCCTTGTTGCAGAGGACGTTTCTGATTCAAATGAATTCCAAGCTAAGACAAAGTACTATAATAATGGTAGACTCCTCAATGAAGACTTTGCAATACCTTCTACCCCAAGGAAAGTAAATGTAAACAATATTGCTACTACACATGAGAGCATTTTGGTTCAGTGGGAAAAACCCCTTCATGGTGCATCAAACATCGACCAGTACAAGATTGTCTGTGAAGACACTACTGGAAATAATCCACCCATTATTCAGCATGCAGATTCTAATGTTGCAAGTCATCACATTCAGGGTCTCAGTCCTGGCTGTGAGTATGGCGTTAGCATTCAAAGTGTTTGCCAACTTGGAGTTAGTGTTAAGGGCCAAATAAGGGGTGCTGTTAAAACAAGGCCAACTAGTCCACCTGGGAAACCTTAGGCCTGGCAGATATCTTCTTCAGAAATAGAGATTAAGCGGTCAAAGCCGCTTCACATTGGTTCTCAGTGCACAAGAATCAAATATTTACTTAAGCAACAAGAAGAAGGGTCTGACTGGAAAGTAGTAAGTACATTGACATTTGAAAATCAATCAGTTAAGATGTGTGTGCATCCAAATGTTACCTATAGGTTCAAGGTTTATTGTGAGAGTGAACACTGTGGCAAGAGTCTTGATAGTGAATTAAGCAATGATTTGAAGATAGAAATGAAGGAAGATGAAGTCTAAAAATTTGATTTATGTAGACAATCAGTGAAAATAAGGGATGGTAATATCAAGATATATAAGCCAAATCTAAAACATGTTGCATCTCACAAGAAATATAAACTTCAGAAATATGAATTTGGAAATGAGAAAGATGCCATGCCAGAAAAGGTCATCATGCTTGTTGGTTCTACTGGATCAGGTAAAACCACTTCAATCAATGGACTAATTAACTATGTATTTGCTGTTAAATGGGAGGATAACTTTCGTTTCAAATTGATCACCGAGCCAGAAAGCGACAACCAAGCAAAACGCCAAACTAGTGAAGTATCATCGTACACAATACATCACCAAGAAGGTTTTAGAATACCTTATTCCCTCACAATCATTGATACACCAGGTTTTGGTGATGTTCAAGGCATAGGAAGAGATCAGGAAATTACAGAACAAAAACGCAAATTTTTCACAACAAGAGGTGTAGGAGGTGTTGACAAAATTGATGCAGTTGGTTTTGTTGTTCAGTCATCTCTTCCAAGACTTACTGCAATGCAGATATACATTTTTGATCAAATACTGTCACTCTTTGGAAAGGATATTGCTGAGAACATATTCCGGTTACTTACTTTTGCTGATGGTCAAAAACCTCAAGTCCTTTGTGGCATTAAAGAAGCAAAGATACCACACAGCAAAATCTTCAAATTCAATCATTCTGCACTATATGCACGTTGCAAAGAACCAGAAAGGGAAGAACAAGATAGTGATGAATTCGAAGACAGTACCATGTTTTGGGAAATGGGAGAGAAGAGTTTTATGAAACTTGTAGAAAATCTGAACTTAACTCAGAGTAGGAGCCTCACCCTAACTAAAGAGGTTCTTGAGGAACGCCATCGTCTAGAAGTTTCAGTAACTGGCCTCCAGGTAGATATTCAGACTGGACTGCATAAATTAGAGAAGCTAAGGTGTGAAGTGGAAGTCCTCAAAGCGCATGAGGCTGATATTGACAGGAACAAGAACTTCACCTACACAGTTATTGAAGAGACCTTTGTGAAAGAGCCAATTCCTGCCGGACAGTTTATAACAAACTGTCTAGAGTGCCACCGGACTTGCCATGAACACTGCCGAATAGAGAAAGATAATGAAAATCAGCGATGCTGGGCGATTACAGGAGAGAATTGTCGTATTTGCCCTGGTCGGTGTCATTGGAAAATACACAGAAATATCCCATACAAATATATTTGTAAGCAGGTTGAAGTAACAAAAAATGCAGAGGACCTAAGGCGTCGATATGTAGAGGCAACGGAAAAGAAACTTTCTGCTGAACAACTTGTAAAAGAGGTAGAGGAAGAATTTGAGGCAGTTCAAATAAAGGATCTGGGTATGACCGAAACTGTGAGAAAATGCCTCAAGAGACTGAAAGAAATCGCACTAAAACCAAATCCTCTCTCTACCGTGGAGTACATAGACATCCTGATTGAGTCTGAGAAATCACAAGCCCAACCAGGATGGAATGCTCGGGCCAAGTACCTGCAGGCTGTCAGGAAAACGGCGGAGGAAATGAAGAAAATCGCTGACGAAGGATATGACCCTTTCATGGAGATAAAGAAAAAGATAGAAGAGGAGAAAAAACAAATGAACAGTGGCAATTGCTCTCATCTCATGATTCCCTTTCGGTCTCAAGGCATGAAGAGCCGTTGGGTTGAAGTCGAGGACTATCTTAATAATAATTTTAGTTAGATTGGGACGGTTCTGTTGAGGATAGACCCTACTGTTTTCTTTATTTTCCAATCACCAATCAAAGGCTTTATATATATATATATATATATATATATATATATATATATATATATATATTATATATATATATATATATATATATATATAAATATATATATAAGCTAACTTTTAAATTTAGATGTCGTCTTGAAATTAAGTTGTATATTAACCAGTCAAACAAATGGAGAAATACAACGTCTTGGAAACTATTCACAGATATTTATATTTTAGAATATATTCTACTTCCAAAAGCAAAATTTATTAACTTTTTCTACTCAACTTCTTAATTATGCTTCGCAGGAAAGATTATGCTTTCCTGGGTAATTAATTCCCTGCGGTTACTATATCTATTTTTAACGAGTGCAACTTGGCTATAAAGTGACTTTTGGACATCCCACTCGATTAGTGTCATCCTATCAACACTTAGAGCCCTCTACGATTCTACGAGCAGTGATATTGACCAAGAAATATAGAAGAGATTTATTCTAGCATTTTGTTCGTTTCAGTGGTAGGTTGAGAGGAATATTTTTCACCAGAATTGGCGCCTGACAGGAATATTTTAAAAAGATGTTGACTTATTTGCAAAATATATAATAAAAACTTTGTACTTGCTTTTTTGTAGGAATTAGTAATTTTTTCTTTGATATGTGACCAGCATGACAACTATCATTATTTCATGGTTATAGGTCTAGGCCTACACTAATTTGCTTTTTAGGAAACACGCTTGTGTTACCCCTTATCCTGACCTCACTCAAGACAAAAATGAAAGTGCCTCTGGATGGGGCAGTTTTTGACATTTTGTTCATTAATAAGCTAACTTACTATGAGATTCAGGGCCTCTGTAACACGGTTTTTTCGCAATGACTTTTTATCTATGCTTTTCATAAATATAACGCTTATTCAGAATACCCATTATCTCTACACATAAATTTTGACTGTATTCTGCATTACGTAGGTTGAATAAATTTGGTACTTATAATGTAAAAGTGACTTTTTTTGAAGAAGGGGCAACTTACTCAGATAAAAGGTTTCGAACGCACTAGTTACGTAACTTATGACAGCATTTCTTCCCTATTTCTCGATGGATGATTGGCTATACATAACGAAGGCTAGACCTCTGGCAACAATGACATAAAAATGTAAATACAAGCAAAGCAGTACACCTTTATGAACTCTGAAACCTCTCCACTGATAATTGTCATAATGAACAAACTAACAAAATAGGTTAATAAATACAAAAACACTTTGATTATTAGTCTAACTCCAAAATAAGTTTCCTTTATAGTCTACTTTATAGGTCGCAATCAGATTGACAAGATGTAGGGAATAGTTGGTAATTTTCAAAAACATAGTAGACAAGCTTGATTTGATAACTGCTATATCCAATGTCAAGCAATTTTTATTTATTGGCTATCTATCTATTTACTAAAAAAAAAAAAAAAAAAAAAAAAAAAAAATAGACGTTACCGCATTTTGGCTTTGAACCTTCACCAATAAAATATCGTCAGAATGATGACTTCATGAGGCTCCACCCACTTTGGCCTCGTTATGATTCAGGATAGCACTGAAGGCTATCATGGGCATTGTTGAATTAGAACATTTAACTTCTGGCTATAAAAACTCATTTCTCATGTAGTTGCAAGAAGTGCTAAATGATCCTCAAAGATCCCAGCAGTTGGCCTAAACGTTTAATTCATGTATATTACTGCTATTACTACAGTAGTATTACTACGCTAGCACACATACCCCACCCACATCTATGTATCGTTCCGCCATTCATAAAGTCTTTGTCATGGCCACGGGCTTTCTCTTGAGTGTAAAAAGTTGCAAGTCGTAAGACAAATGCAGTTTTGCAACCACGGGAAAATTCCAAATCCTTTTAGCCATTATTGACTGCTATGGGTTTCAGAGCCGATGGAATAAGGTGAATGAGTTTCTGTCTTGTGGATGGGCGGGACAACATTTCGTCAAATGTTGTTTACCTTGCTTACCTAATGAATGTTTTTCGACTCTTGGCTCGCAATCATTGGCCATGGCATCGGCTGGATAATTTTTACTCTATACAAATTAAAACCATCAGGTTTAGGTCATTGATAATGCTGCCAAAATTTGTGTGTGGTTGTAAAATATACATATGTCAACTCTCAGCTACATCCGATGCTTTGATAAGGAGCAAAGTCCAAAAAACCGTGTTACAGAGGCCCTGAATCTCATAGTAGTTGGTGTGAGAGAAAAATAAGCATGCCTAAATAAACGAAGAAATGTACTATTTTCTTGGCCTTTTATTTCTTCCTGGTTACAATGCCCGGAACAGGTGATAGAGAATAATGGAGTAGAGCATCTGATTTACCTTGACCTGCAGTTCCAAAAACTGAGTCCCAATCGATTTCAGAACATAAAACAAGTTATTCATATGACAGATAATCAAGGTCTTTGATTGATCAACTTGGCTAAATTTAGTCTATTCCAGTGGTTCCCAAACTGGGGGAAATTTCCCCCTGGGGAAAGGGGGGGCGAAATTTGAAGCTACCAGAGGGAAATAATTACACTACCTACTAACTAAAAAATCTCACTAATTTAATTCTAAAGTAGAAGAGCAGACAAAAGTCCTTTTATTTGTTACTAACCACTCTCTTGGCTATGCGGTTAGTAACCGTTAGTTGTTACTAACCGCTCTCTATCCACTTTACTCTGTAAATATATGTTTACCAGTATATTTGCACATTTGAAAAATAAATTAGTAATTAGTCACAGTGTGTTTTAATTACTCTTTCCCTCATACACATGAAGGGGAAAATCTGGATGGTTGAACTGGGGGGCCAGGGGGAAATTGACAGAGAAAAGTTTGGGAACCACTGGACTTTATTTTATGGAATTCTAAACTTATCTTTACTCACATTGTACTTCGTGAGTATCTAAGCACTGATGTGTCCATGGTACCGTATTTAGAAAGCACTCATGAAAGCAGTACATTAGAAGGAAGCCAAATAGATTTGGCTACAAATGTTGGGGTATTGCCAGTTCATATGAATGCCCTTTAAAGTTATCATTAATAAAGTATAATAGACTGTCTAAAAAATCTGTGAACATCATTTTTATTATATTATTATATATTTTAGATATTTTGTTAAACTTTTATAATATAATGTCATACTCGAAATTGCTTGGATACGGAACCACTTGAACCATTAGAGACAGTCATCTGAAAGGGTACTCAGTCAAAAGTGTTGCCGAAATGAAGAAACGCAGCAGGAGTCATGTGATTCCAGAACTGACGGAGATATACAAATGGTGAGATGGAATGATAGATCTGTAGCCACAATACGTAGAAATACTTGTTGTGGATATGAAGAGAATGATTTCACAGTCTCAGTTTGTTGAAAAGTTACAATGATAGTTTGGGAGGAGTGGATTTTATGGTTCAATCAAAAGCTGACTGCTGAACATGAATTAAAAGTCAAAATGAAACTGGAATTTATTTTTGAATGCACTAAACACTGCATTTGTATGTAACTGGAGACATATCCGTTATGTACTAATTTCATATGAAGCATCAGCAGTTTCTATGAAACATAGTTACACAGATGCTAACATGTCCACGTCAAAGACTGTGGTCAATATACAAGTGGAGTTTAGAACAATGTAAACCATTATTCAGAGATGTGCTCCGCCACATGTCTATGAAGAGGGATTATCAGTTTTATGCTGAACTCTGCGCATTCATATACTCACCCCATAGGGAGTCAGTGCACCTGTTTTGGTGCAATGTAGGCATTTCCTAAGGTTCTTTGCAGCGCCCGTTCATCCTCTAACTGCAACCCCTTTAATTTCGTTGACAATTGTTTCACCATTGTTCTCAGCGCTAAATGACCTCATAGGTCATAGCGCTTGGTCTTTGGACTGAATTTTATATTCCAGATTTATATATTCACACTCCTTCAACATTTTCCAGCATTTTTCAGGATTTCCTGCCAACACTTTCGAATTATGGAGCTCCTCTGAGCAGATCTATCATCCTCCACTGTCGTCATATGCGAAACCGTCTTCCGTTTGCATTCAACATCCATGTTTCACTTGCAGATCATCTCTATAGACCGTGATCTTTCCCTTGCTTATCCAAATTTGTGGATCACCTCTTTTCATATTGCATCCAGAAAGATATCAGTTTACCTTAAAGATATGATATTCACCTGTCTCTGACTCACTAACAAATACTTGCTTTTTATAAGTGAAACTTTCCACCAAAAGTATAGTCAGTCCTACTGATTAACTAATGAACTCTAAATGCATATGGGTTAATAAATTTGCTAAAACTTTCCATTATAGAGTTTGTGTCCTTCAGTAAACTAAGCATTCTGATAAGGATTCTTCGACGTTCCTCTAATCTTAAAACATGTTTCTTCAAAATAAAGAAGGAAAATTAATGTGGGAAAAATCAATATTCTCTTAAAATACTATTCTCGTGAATTTAATGCTATAAGACTTTTAACACATTTGAAGCTATAAGTTTTAAATCTAAAGAATTAAATATTAACTAAAACCTCAAGTCATATTTGTAAAGGAAAAAAAATAATAACAATCAACAACCACGCGTTAGGAAATGATCCAAAATCAATTTTTTATCTTCTTAATATAATTATTTCAGATTGAAATACTGTAACAATAACCGCATATTATTAAAATACTTTGTTCTCAAAGGAAAAAGTTACTTCATATTCAGGAGTTTTTGAAATTCCTGCTAAATTCACGGCTAATGGTAAAAGCTGTACTGACTATTTTATTGTTTCTCCTAAACTTATGAGTAGCATTACGGATTTTAATGTTGAGCAATATGACAGGTGTCTGTCTGATACTCGCTCGGCCCTCTCTATGGTATTACGTTTGGAAGAGACTTGTAATACGAGACCACCGGAAATACAAATTTAGATTTAGATAGTGAGGAAACCCATGAAATGAATAACTTTGAATATGAAGAACTTGAAACAAAATGGACAAATTACATAAAAAAGGAATATATGGAAGCTATCAATACTAGAGATATTAACTTGTTAGCCCTAAAATTAGATTCACTGAACCCTTTGAATGTAACCCAGAATATTATGGATGATATTGTAAAAGATTCAGGAAAATTATTATTGACCCTGCCAAACACATTGGCATTTGTAAAAAAATGATCAAAATAAACCTAAAACTGGGGATTGCAAAAAGGTTAGCAAACCATGGTTTGACAAAGACTGTTCTAGTAAAAGAACTGAATATACGAAAGTAAAAAACAGGCTCATGAAGATCAAAACAAATGAAACTAGAAACGAACTGAAAGCTAGAGCTAAAACATATAAGAGAATAATTAATAAAGCTAAGAAATCTTTCAGAAAAAAATTTCATAGAAATGTTAGAAATATGAGAAAAAGTAGTGGTAAGGATTATTGGGAATTGTTAAAGAATACTGATAAGAGTGAGCTGATTTGTAAAATTGCACTTAAAACATTTCGAGATTATTTTGCTAAACTTGGTCGAGGTAATGTTGAACCTGATGAGAGTGAACACCCTGATAATTTCGACCCAAGCATTATTAACCAGTTAGTTAACGAAGACTTGAATAGAGTTTTTACAGTTGATGAGATACAAATTCAAATAAAAAAACTTAAGAGTAGAAAAGCATGTGGTATTGATAATATTATAAATGAGTTCCTTAAAAACTGCCCTTATGATATGCTCAATGTGATATGCAAAATTTTCAACATAGTGTTGATCTCCTCAATTGTTCCATATTATTGGTGTATAGGGATAATAAAACCCATATTTAAGAAAAAAGGATCCCCTGACGACCCAGATAACTATAGGGGTATCACACTGCTGAGCTGTGTAGCGAAGCTTTTTACCGCTTGTGTCCATAAAAGGTTGACTGATTACATTGAAAGCACTGGTCAACTTGGTGAGGAGCAGGCTGGTTTCAGGGAAGGATATAGTACTCTAGATCATATTCTTGTATTACATTCACTTGTTAATTTCTATCTCCATCAAAAAAAGAGAATATACTGTTTGTTCGTTGATTACAGAAGAGCATTTGATTTGGTTGACAGGTCGTCCTTGTGGGGAAAGTAATCTCACATGGCATTAACGGTAATATTATGGCTGTCATATATAATATGTATAATAATGCAAAATCCTGTGTGAAGCAGAATCATAAAATTTCTAACTTTTTCGAATGTAACGTAGGCGTAAAACAAGGTAAGAAACTTTCCCCATTACTTTTTGCCATCTACCTAAATAATTTTGAGTCTTCTCTTAGCAGGGGGTATAATGGGATGGATATGTGTTCAAGGGAAATAAATGAAAAATTAAGTAGTATTGATATAGAAATGTTTTTGCGTATTTATGTTTTACTTTATGCTGATGATACTATTGTAATGGCTGAATCCCCAAAGGAATTACAAAATGCCATAGACAAAGTAAAAGAATATTGTGATAATTGGAAGCTTCAAATTAATGTTTCAAAAACTAAAGTAGTTGTATTTTCTAGAGGAAAAGTTAGAAATGTTCCGAATTTTAAATATGGTGAGGAGAGTATTGAAATTGTAGATGATTATATTTAACTTGGTACTACGTTTAATTGTAATGGTAAAATGGATAAAGCTATTAAGAAACAAGTCATTCAAGCACGTAGAGCATTATTTAGTATGCTAATTAAATGGAAAGTCTCCATGGAGCGACATTGGGTGACGCTTCTGACATGTAGCGCAAATGCTGCGGTGCTTACATTCCTTTGAACTAAGGCCTTTTCTGAGGCATCCAAAGCAAAGATGATTTTTTACTATAAAAGGCCCTTCTGTCTTCCAACCTTTCCTTCAAGAAGAGTTTACAATGATGTATTGAATGATCCTGCTTGCAGAAGTGACAATATAGAGATTTTCGGTTGGTCACTGTCGTTGATGGGGTAGCTGGACGGGCAGTTGATGATGAAGAGCTTGCCAGTAAACTAGCTTTCAGTTCGGATGCTTTGGTTGATGATGTAGACAAGGTGCGACCATTCGATTTCCTCTCACGGGACTACCGTTCAGTTTCTATGGTTCAAAATGTCAACTGAGCAGAAATTGGGTTGCAAGCTATCTCTGCTTCCCTAGTGTGGAACACCGTGAAAGATTTAAAGTTTGGGTAACACCCTGTCTCTTCTAGCTCTGCAGTAACTGTGCGATTCCATCGAGAGGTAACCCAATCTGGTAACTTGTGCAAAATCTTCTGGTTTTCTTCACAATCATTCAGTATGCTCGAGCCTGGAACATGTGGTATGGCATCAAAGCACGAATTCAAAAAGTCAGAAAAGCATCGAAACCCTACATAATCCTTTGGAGCAATCCTTGGCCACAGTGCAATCTTCTGTTGAAATGCTCACTGAACAACAAACGGCCGACAGTACCTCATATGGAGCTTCTCCCAAGCTTGAACGTAAGCATTGTCGTCTGTACGGAAAAAAGTTCCCTCAACTACATTCCTTGCTTCGCCACTTAAATACTGTTTCAGGTAATGAAACTTCTGTGAAGCAGGTATAACCTTGTTATCAATTAGAACAGTAAATGATGCTTGCCATTCAATAAAGTGGAGAGGGTCACCCCTGAAAATGCTAGGTGTAGGAACTGGTTAACGATTCAATGACATAGTATCATGGAGTGCTTGAGTTAAGACAGTTGTGGAATTAACATCAGGTAAGTGAGCTGGAGCTGAAAGGCTTTGCTGTAAAGGCTGAGGACTAGGTTGTTGTTGAGCCAAGGCTGATATGCTATTTCCAGAGGGCTGCTGAACTGGGACAGAAACATTACAGTGCGATATCGGAGGGTCAGGTTGTTGAGGAGCAGGATGCAAAGGTAAAGCAGGTACAAACTCAGAGGCGGAAGACCTAAGAGGGGAAACCAATGATTCTGCAGGAGTCGGAGAAGTTGCAGTTGAAGGGGACGAAGAACTGCAACGCTGTGTCATGGACCCTTGGGGGGAGACTATTTTATGCACGGAATGGGTCTCCGACGGAACGGAAGATAAGTCCTGACGGTGCTGACTTGCTGAATCATAAGCATTAAGTTTAGCCTTCAACATTCTTACAGATTTCTCCAATTCTAGCATCTTCAGTTGTGATCGTTGAGCCTCGATGGCAGCTTCCATTTTCAATTCTCCTTCCTTAGCAGCGAGCTCTGCTGCGACTTCAATACAGGTCTGAGATGCCTGTGAATGTTCAGAGCCTACGCTTTTTCACCTGGATATGGTACTTCCATATATCGACTTAGCATAGCCATGGTCAAGCAGGAGCCGAAGCCTAGCTGCTTCTGTTTCCTTATCAAAATCTAATTCATCTGATTCAACCATACAGGCATTCAATAGGCTAAGGATGTCTTTACTGACAGCCGCTAATACATCCTGTTTTCGGATAACATCCTGAGAAGGAGACGATTTTCTTCGAATATCTGAAAATAACTCACTGGATTTATTTGTAATTTCCTTAAGAGCATCGATTATCTCAACTGAGCTTTCTTCAGTACATACACTCTTAAGTCTGCTACGAATTTCTCGCACAACGGATTTGAATTTTGCATAGGCAGCTTGATGACCTAGTATGAGTTTTTCAAGCAGCTGAACATGAAACTCAGCTCCCCTTTCAGTCATTTTCTTAGACCTTTCTAAGCGACTCAAAATATTATGAGCGAGGCCCACTACATCAACCTCGGTATCAGAGAGCGCTCTCACCATCATAACTCACAAATAACAAGAAAGTAATCAAAAGATAATACCAAGTATCAGACAAAAGCAATTATAAGTGAAATAAAATGGTAATATTTGTATGAGAAATAGAAAAAGATAAAACATTACATATCATATAAAAATTGGACATGTTTCTATTTAGCCTAACTTAACTCCTGTAGGCTAATCCATAGGCTATGGACTGAAAGGTAATCAACTGGTACCAATAACATGCAAGGATGGTTAAACAAATTCTGAATGCAATGTTGCTAACCTAACATACTCTTCAATCAAAAATTTGTGGCCTAGCCTACCAAAAATAATAATAATAAAATAATAGGCCTAGGCCTAAGCAATACACATAAATACATCTATGTATACCAAAAATGGGCACCTAGCCTAATTATTAGGTAACAATATGTAGAGTAGAAGGCTACAATTAGGGAGCTCATACAAGACTAGCATCAGTGACGTAGGCTAGGCTATCTTGTATGACTAGGTTAGGCACAGAAGATGAGGAGACGAACATTGCGGCATATTGATAGTAGTAGCTACCATAGTCGACATGGCACCAGCGGCAATTTCTCGTTGGTAATGGTGATCAATGTTGGAAACTACAAAAAGGTCCAGATCGTACCTCGTGCTGAAGTTCCTTAGCTTGGGGAGGGGGCAAGGAAAAGTTTTCACTGTGGCTGCAGGTTAATTTCCAATGGTAGCTGGTGTGTGCTTCTACTCACAGAGTTTGCCCCTCCCACTTTAGCTAGGATATCATACAAATAAAACGGCCATCTCTTAATTTATGGGGCTTTATTACATCTATAAGTTTCATACTGCTGGTACACCCATAGCCCTTGAAAACTTTTGGCCTTATTAATAAGCACACATATTTAAAATAAAGACTCGTCTATGAACTACTAAACACACAATATCGAGTGCATGCGACAGAGTAAAAAGGAATATAATTGAATCTTGTTTCATCAAATCAAATAATTGGAAGTGTCCTGAATTTAAGTCTTCAAAATTAAAAAAGTTGTAAATAAATGCAACAACATTAATATGTTCAGTTTTATAAATGTTTTTGGACTTTCTGTGGCTATGCTCCCGTTTCTCTTATGGTGTTTTTGGTTGTGACCGCGTGATCTCGGGTTATCCTGGATGATCTCTTTGATCTTTACCCTTTTGACAATCAACCATCTGGTACTCTTGATATTTTTGTTCCCCTTGTAACACTTTTCAACTGTATCTCATTTGTGCCTCGACAATGTCTCATTACAGGATAAAAGCGCTCGGTCCGGATTTCTGCTTATCTACTGTGATTTTTCAAGCATATATATATATATATATATATATATATATATATATATATATATATATATATATATGTATATATATATATATATATATTATATATATATATATATATATATATATATATATATATATCTAAGAAGTTCACAGATCTACTAGAGGACACAGGCTAATGAACAGACTCCAGCAACAATGATAACCAGGAAGACCAGGCAGAAATACAGTCACAGAGAGGAGAAACTTAGAATGGAAAGGTGGGAAGACCATGGAAGGGCAGGAAGATTTCAAGAACTTGAAAAAGTTACATAGAGACAGAAGAGTCACTTAGATGGATAAGAAGTGGAGATCTAGGACATGATGGCGAAAGACTGATGTGATAGGAGCACAATACCAAGGCCTCCTGAAAACGGCTTCAAGAAAATGGCAGGCATACCACCAAAGGACCAGTGTAGGTTTTGTCATGCAGAGGGTGAGAATGTGAATCATCTGATATCAGCCTGCCAGACCCTGCTTGCAGATGGTCACTACACGCCCCGCCATAACAAGATCTGTAAACATATCCATTGGAAAATATGTAAAGAGTACAGAATTAAAATGAAAGAAAAAATGCGGGGGGATGAACCAGATCCAATCACCTCCAATAGGGCCGTTACCATCTTTTATGACAGGGAAATTCCAACAGGAAGATATATAGAAGGAGATGCTATAAAATCTGATATTATGACCTAGAACAAGGAGGAAAAAACAGCAAAGATTATAGACGAGATAGTACCCAGGGACCTTGGCCTCAATAGAGCTGAAAGGCACTAAATAACGAAATACCAAGACCTGGCTATCATTGCTTTTCAGGTCGTGAACGACCTGAAAAGCTCATGGAAACTGAAGGAAATAGAAATAATACATGTGGTAGTAGGGGCAGCATGACTTATAAAGAAAAACCTGAGAAAATATCTTCAGGCAATAGCAAGTTGCCCAAGTATGGAATGAGATGAAGATTGCTGCCCTCAGAGGAACGGTAAACACCTTGAAAAGAGCCCTAGGATATAAGGCTAGTGAAATATAAAGGGGCCCATTGCACCCCTGATATAACCTGAAAAGTAAGAATAACATAAACCAAAGAGAAACTATAGACAGAGGTCGAGAGATCTCATCGCTTAGAGTTCTTCCTGGGAAAACTGGTGTGATTTTGAAAAACATTTTTTCTCTCCTTCGGTATTGAACCTTAAATATTTTAGGAAAATGTCTCGAGCACTGCTACATACAGAGAATGGTCTCTCGTTCTACTCAAACCCGTTGTGCACAGGATGTTTGTACTTAAATAAGGATTTCCCTGATTATCTGAAGAGTTTGCTGTATGGTGCACATTTCAGCCGTTAGTTGGGACGGTATTGCACAGATGATGTTATATGAAATCAAACTATGACAAATAGGTGGTAAACATGTTTGCGTGAATTTATGTTCTTTCACTCCCGTGCTCATTTTCTTTATGATATGAAGGTTCCCTTTATAAAAAGGACGATTTTTGGTTCATGAATAGCGTCATTATGAACAGTGCCATACAAACAATTAAGCAATGCATACTTGAATAATCAATACTGGAAATAGTAAATAACAAGGACCAAATAATACTTACCAGTTTAGAAGAAAGAGCGCCATTTCCACTGATGCAAATTCGAACGGACAGTCACTTCTTAATTTTGCTTCAGGTCCTTTCAGTCGGCTGGTGAGAGTGACTCTGAAAGCGCCTTCTCGAATTATGCTAAATAATACATGATGATAAGCGAGAACGTATCGTCTTAGAAAGCAATGTATTCTTTTTTTCTTTTTCTTTTTTTAAGGCACGATGGCTACAACTATCAGCGCAAAAGGACGTATGCATGTAAATATTAAAAAGGCAAGTCAAATTCAGAAAATGCTTGTCAACAGTCTCTTCGACTCCCATGGACTGTTGATATATATATATATATATATATATATATATATATATATATATATATATATATATATATATATATATATAAGAAAGTGGTATTTGGCAAGTTTTATATGCTATATTTAGACATGAAACAACACATCTTCAGCTGCCTAATCTGAATTCCTGATACGGTATCAGTAATAATCTCGTCTGCCAGAGCAAATATGTTTTAAATAGCTTAACCTTAATATAGATGGTCTTGGTATTATTGCGCACCAAACACAACCATTTTCAATTCCAAATTATCATTTTAGAAAAAACTGGTATTTTCGTTTCCCTAGGAAGAGGAGGATATGTACGCTGGTTGCAATTAGCCAATGAAGCTACACGTAGCAACATGCAGTTTGATGCAATCCAGTATGTTAGTCGTGTTCCCTTATTGCGATGATATTTGATACCTGATTTGTATATTGTATTTCTGTCTTTGTTATACTTCTTTATTTTGTACTCCATGATTACATCCAAACTAATAGTATTCGGCAACTTTCCTTCACTTCTAATTTAAATGAGAACCATAAGTAACTGCATGATTTATGAACGTATTTGCAAATAAGTTTGAAATTATTTAAATTACAGTTCATTTACAAGTGCATAACTGTTTAATCTTTCTATGTATATATACAAATATATATACATTCACACACACACACACACACACACACACACACACACACACACACACACATATATATATATATATATATATATATATATATATAATATATATATATATATATATATATATGAATCAATCAATCTTGTCCTCCATCGCTGACTTGACGGATTTTTTTTATTAAACTCAAACTTTTTTCTTCAAATGACGGGTTTTATTTTTGTGAGATAAACGTCATATTATTTTTTCAGATTTTTATCGTTTCTATCAGGTCTGGCCTAGATAATGGTTTTATATTCTTTATCCTATCTGCTTCGGACTTAAGAAATGATAAAAACATTCATACTTCGTGCTTGTATCGGTGTCGCAATAAACATGAAGAATAAAAGCCATTATTCCCTCAAATCACAAGTAACAATGAATTTGTGTTGATTTCAAATCTGTTGTGTCATTTTAGGCTTCATGTATCAAAACATTTCGTGGTTCAATTTTCATTTAAGATTTATAAAAAAATTAGATGACCTCATAAAAATTATATTCCATTCTAAACTGTTGTGTGTATATATATATATATATATATATATATATATATATATATATATATATATATATATATATATATATATATATACGTATATATATATATATATATATATATATATATATATATATATATATATATATATATATATATATATATATATATATATATATATATATATATATATATATATATATATATATATATATATATGTATATATATATATATATATATATATACCTATATATATATATATGATATACTATATATATATATAACTAATATATATATATATATATATATATATATATATATAATATATATATATATATATATATACACATATATATATATACATATATATATATAATATATATATATATATATATATATATATATATATATATATATATATATATATATATATATATATATATATATATATATATCTCAGTGCGAGGGTGGACCAGGGAAACCAATTAATCCCAAGTTAAACGTTTATGCCAAATTTCCCTTTTTACACGATGATTCTTTTAGAAAACGTTTTTTTACAAATTATCAATAATCACTATGGTGCGATCAATTTAAAATTAATTCCCAAGAATCCTTTAACAATTGGTTATTTTTTTAACCATAAGGATCGATTAAGCCCTTTTTTGTCCTCTAACGTGGTGTATAAGTATACTTGCCCTAGGTGTAACTCAGGGACATATGTCGGATCCACGAGGAGGTTACTGAGGGTCAGAATCGACTCCCATTCGGGAATTAGCTTTCGTACTGGTTGTAGGCTCTCCAACCCAGAACATTCTGATATCAGATCTCATTCCAAAATCTGTAAAACTTACATCGAAAGAAGTGATTTTAGTATAATAGACAGAACAGCTTATCCTCACGAATTGCCTATACTTGAGTCATTGTTTATTAAACAACTAGTCCCACATTTAAATACCCAAACCTCCTCTACTCAACTTTACCTAAGTTAACTGTCTTTGTAAGCATTCTGTCTTTTGTTCTCTCCACATAAGGTTGGTCAGTGGCCTTTTGTTCCTTTGTGTGTGTGTTTTTTTTTTTTTTTTTTTAGCTGTAATGTATTGAATTTTAATTTTCTTATAAAATTTTAATGTACTGAATTTAAATTTTCTTATGAAATTTCAATGTATTGAATTTAAATTTTCTTATGAAATTTTAAGCTTTTATAGTAACTTTTTTAGTAAGTTATCCATTATTCAACAGATCCCTGAAGATGTAATAAAGAAATAATTAAGAAAAGTCGGAAATAAAGCAATATGTTGGAATTAATTGGTTTCCTTGGTCCACCCTCGCACTGATGTGTCTTGCTGGCCGTCGCCTAGCCCTGTTTTTGGTATATATATATATATATATATATCTATAAATATATATATATATATATATATATATATATATATATATTATATATTATTATAAAATATATATATATATATAACTATATCACCGCCCCATATATTATAAACTTTTTATTACATATATATAATATATAATAAATATATATAATATATATCATATTATATATATATATATATATATATATATATATATAGTATATATATTATATATATATATATGTCTATATGTGTAGTGTGTGTGTATGTATTCAATAAAAATACACCAGGAACAAGCCTTGGTGTAAATATTCATGGAAATCTGTAAATCAAAATATGTTAATGAAAACTAGACGTATTTGTTGTGAAAATTCAATTTACACATTCGCAGTATACTAACCGAATTCCGTGTTTGTTGTGACTGAAACGTAATTGCATTACATTACTAATGGCAGAGTCTTGTTTGTTAACATGAAAGTAAACTCAACATGTATTGTTCAATTCGATCAGAAATTTATTCACTTCATTCGAGTTGAAATTCCTTTCTTATATATATATATATATATATATATATATATATATATATATATATATATATATATATATATATATATATATATATATATATATATATATATATATATATATATATATATATATATATATATATATATATATATATATATATATATATATATATATATATATATATATATATCAACAGCCATGGGAGTCGAAGAGACTGTTGATAAGCATTTTCTGAATTTGGCTTGCCTTTTTAATATTTACATGCATACGTCCTTTTGCGCTGATAGTTGTAGCCATCGTGCCTTAGAAAAATAAAAAGAAAAAAAAGAATACATTGCTTTCTAAGACGATAAGTTCTCGCTTATCATCATGTATTATTTAGCATAATTCGAGAAGGCGCTTTCAGAGTCCCTCTTACCAGCCGACTGAAAGGACCTGGAGCAATATTAAGAAGTGACTGTCCGTTCGAATTTGCATTAGTGGAAATAATACTGGTAAGTATTATTTTGTCTTTGTTACTTACTATGGTTTAAGCCTTAAGCAAACCATTGTTTAACCGTAGCTACTATCTCCAGTATTGATTATTCAAGTATGGACAATTTCAGTATGCACTGTTTAATTGTTTGTACGACACTGTTGATAATGAAGCTATTCATGAACTAAAAACCGTCCTTTTTTATAAAGGATACCTTCATATCATGAAGGAAATGAACGAACACGGGAGTGAAAGAACATAAGTTTACGCAAACATGTTTACCACTTATCTGTCCTAGTTTGATTTCATATATAACATCATCTGTGCAATGCCGTCCCAACTAACGGCTGAAATGTGCAACATACAGCAAACATTTCAGATAACCAGGGAAATCCTTAATTAAGTACAAACATCCTGTGCACAACGGGTTTGGGTAGAACGAGAGACCATTCTCTGTCTGTAGCAGTGTTCGAGACATTTTCCTAAAATATTTAAAGTTCAATACCGAAGGAGACAAAAAATGTTTCCAAAATCACACCAGTTTTCCAAGGGAGAACTCTAAGCGATGAGATCTCTCGACCTCTGTCTATAGTTTCTCTTTGGTTTATGTTATTCTTACTTTTCAGCTTATATCAGGGGTGCAATGGGCCCCTTTATATTTCACTAGCCTTATATCCTAGGCTCTTTTCAAGGTGTTTACCGTTCCTCTGAGGGCAGCAATCTGCACCTCATTTCATACTTGGGCAACTTGCTATTGCCTGAAGATATTTTCTCAGGTTTTTCTTTATAAGTCCTGCTGCCCCTACCACCACATGTATTATTTCTATTTCCTTCAGTTTCCATGAGCTTTTCAGGTCGTTCACGACCTGAAAAGCAATGATAGTCAGGTCTTGGTATTTCGTTATTTAGTGCCTTGCAGCTCTATTGAGGCCAAAGTCACTGGGTACTATCTCGTCTATAATCTTTGCTGTTTTTCCTTCCTTGTTCCAGGTCATAATATCAGGTTTCATAGCGTCTCCTTCTATATATCTTCCTGTTGGAATTTCCTTGTCATAAAAGATGGTAACGACCCTATTGGAGGAGATTTGATCTGGTTCATGCTCCCGCACTTTTTCTTTCACTTTAATTCTGTATTACATATTTTCCAATGGATATATTTACAGACCTTGTTGTGGCGGGCCGTGTAGTGACCATCTGCAAGCAGGGTCTGGCAGGCTGATATCAGATGATTCACACTCTCACCCGCTGCATGACAAAACCTACACTGTTCCTTTGCTGGTATGCCCGCCATTTTCTTGAAGCCGTTTTCAGGAGGCCTTGATATTGTGCTCGTATTATATCAGTGTTTCTTCCTTTTCATGTCCTAGACCTCCACTTCTTATCCATCTAAGTGACTCTTCTGTGTCTATGTAACTTTTTCAAGTTCTTGAAATCTTCCTGCCCTTCCATGGTCTTTCCACCTTTCCATTCTAAGTTTCTCCTCTCTGTGACTGTATTTCTGCCTGGTCTTCCTGGCTATCATCGTTGCTGGAGTCTGTTCATTGGCCTATGTCCTCTAATAGGTCTGCGAAGTTCTTATACATATATATATGTATATATATATATATATATATATATATATATATATATATATATATATATATGTGTGTGTGTGTGTGTGTGTGTGTATATATATATATATATATATATATATATATATATATATATATATATATATATATATATATTTATATATATATATATATGCTTAAAAAAATCACAGTAGATGCACCTGACCTCTTGATACAAGCGAATACCAAAGAAAAATAATAGGCAGAAATCCGGACCGAGCGCTTTTGTCCTTTAATGAGACATTGTCGAGGCACAAATGAGATACAGTTGAAAAGAGTGTTACAAGGTAAATAAAAATACCAAGAATACCAGATGGTTAATTGTCAAAAGGGTAAAAATCAAAGAGATCATCCAGGATAATCCGAGATCACGTGGTCACAACTAAAAACACCATAAGAGAAACGGGAGCATAGCCATAGAAAGTCCAAAAACATTTATAAAAATGAACATATTAATGTTATTCCTTGCATTTATCTACAACGTTTTTTAATTAGGGAGACCTCAATTCAGGACATTTCCATTATTTGATTTGATGAAACAAGATTCAATTATATTCCTTTTTACTCTGACGCTACACGGTATTAAGGATCTTGCTTGACTCCAGTTAATAGATGAATCTAAATCTCTCATATGCACGAACAATGCATTCGATATTTAACCAGTTCTCACTGAATATTGGTACTGTTTGATTCGTTGTGAAAATGATTTTGCAGTTCGTCTATAATATATTTTATCGCACTTTTTACAAGAAATTTCATATATGCAACCAGAATCATCTTTAGAAGTTTTATTTACTAGACTTAACATTATTATTATTATTATTGAAAACAACATTTATGTTGATAAGCCTCAAAATTCTAGGAATGTCTAAAAACCTTTCATCATACTGAAATTTGAGAATGTTATGTGTACTAAATTCAAGTTTGTCATTAGTTAAATAAAACGTTTTCCTGGCTCTTTTCCATGCTACATCTACAAAAGTCCTTGGGTATTCAAGTTTCAAGGCAATATCATAAATATTCAGCGTTAATAAACTGCGGGCTTTAAACAAAACGCACTATATATATATATATATATATATATATATATATATATATATATATATATATATATATATATATATATATATATATATATATATATATATATATACAGCACAGGAAGCCCCAACACAGACCAACAGGAAAGGGGTCAAAGTTTTATTATAAAAAGCTACGTTTCATGCTGACCCCAGCACATCTTCAGTCTGCAAATACAAGAAATAATACTATAAGCAAAGTATTGAATACATCATTCATTAAAATTAAATTACGCATAAAAATTAAAACTATGCTCAAAATCTAAATTAAAAAGGGGAAAGATAATATATACATACATTCATATATATATTATTATATATTGCTACTTTCAAAATGCATGTTTTCCCCTCTTTGAAATGTCATGTATATTGTGTAACATTTTTTCAGATTCCTAGATAGCTTAGAATAGGATGTTTTAAAATGTGTGTTCAGATTTCGCATTAACATATTGTAAAAGAATATGTATATAACGTTAAAAGAGAGAGTCTGAGACTGACAGAAAGTAAGAACCTAACTCTAACTAGAGAAGTTCTTCAGAACCACTATCGAAAAGAAGTTTCAACAACTCGCCTTCAGATTGGGCTGTATAAATTAAAGCAACTAAGGAAGGAACTTGAGGTTCTGAAATCACATAAGGCTGAATTGATGGAAACGAGAACTTCAAGTATACTCGATTACGGAAGAGACCTTTGTGAAAGAGTTAATTCCAGCAATACAGTTTATAACAAACTGTCCATTATACCGCCGCACTTATCATGAAAACTGCCAAATACAGGATGATCAAAAACAGGGATGTTGGTCGATGACAGGTAGGAATTTCCATATTTGCCTTGGTCTTTGGAAAATCCATAAAAAATAGCCGTTTCACATGCATCTGTAAGCGGGTTGAAATTACAAAAACGGCTAGTGATCTGAGGGGTCTATGTGAAAAGGCAAAGGAAAAGAGGCTCTTCGCTGAACATCTTATAAAAGAGGTGGAAGCAGAATTTCAGTCATTTCAAGAAGTTCTGGGTAGGACTGAAACTGTAAGAAAACCCGTCAAGAGGTTGAAGGAAATTGCACTGAAACCAAATCCCCTCCCCAGAAACCTCCAATCTCTAAGTTGTACCTCGACTTGTAAATAGTTAAGAGAATATAGAACTATTTCATACTTGGATGAGTTTTACGCTAAACCTTCAACATGAACGAAAAGTGAGTAAGCAACTTGAGTCCTGTGCTAGCCGGCCAACGCAGAGAGAGAGAGATAGAGAGAGAGAGAGAGAGGCTGAATATGCGCCTGACAAACTAAATGCTGTTCACGGCTGTGAACCTAAAGTAACTCTGTGGCCGACCGCTTCCAGACTTCCGGTATAACTTAGAAGCTGGTCCAGGTCACTATATATAGATGCCGTGATTGGGTCGGAGAAATCTCAAGTAGGACCTGGAAGGACGGCTCCGATCCTGGAGCTGCAGGATGTCAAGAAAAATGTGGAGTACATGAAGGAAGTCGCTGACTGGATTGAATCTGTTTATATTGACAATAGTTTTAGTTAGACTGAGAGGTTGCTTGAGGATAGCCTTTATATTTTCTATCTTTTTGTCAAAATACCTGTCGCCATCAAATACTCTTTATTAAATACGTATATAATATATATATATATATATATATATATATATATATATATATATATATATATATATATATATATGTATATATCTATATATATATATATATATATATATATATATATATATATATATATATATATATATATATATATATATATATATATATATATATATATATATATATGTATGATATGTATATATATATATATATATATATATATATATATATATATATATATATATATATATATATATATTACATATATATGTATGTAGGTATATATATATATATATATATATATATATATATATATATATATATATATATATATATATGTGTGTGTGTGTGTGTGTGTGTGTGTGAGTGTGTGTGTATCTGTGTGTCTGTGTCTGTGTTTGAGTACACATATACATGTATGTATTTATATATGTATGAATATCAAAAGTTAAAATATTCTCAAATCAATTGTTATATGAGTTTGTGTAGCCTTTATAATCATTACTGAATGACTGCAATAGAATGACTGTGCAAGATGCTGTTTGTCTGTCTGAAATAATAGTTTGGAGATGTCAAGAAGAAATCTCCATTTCATACAATGTCCAACAGACATATAATCATAAAGAAAGTTTATATACTATGTCTTCTGCTTTTGGATGAAACATCTAACAGAAATATTCTTATGATAATAAATCTCAACTGGGAAAATGTCGGTGACAAAGAGAAATAAACAAAAGAAAACTTTTACCTGAACTAATCTGTAAGTACTACTTCCTTACACCCGGTTCTGATGTATATAGACATATACATACGTACACACATACATACATACATATATATATATATATATATATATATATATATATATATATATATATATATATATAGTACAGTAGATTTTCAAGTTTACTATGAGTGTAAATCACCATTAACCCTCTTACGCCGACTGGACGTATTTTACGTCGACATTTTTTGTCTCCCGTGTGCCGACTGGACGTATTTTACGTCGACTTAAAAAAGTTGTTTTTAAAATTCGCGGAAAAATACTTATAGGCCTACCAGCCTAAAACTTTTGAATCACGCGCCTTGGGGGATGCTGGGAGTTCACGGATCAAGGTGTTGTTTTGTTTACAATCGTTACGCAGGCGCGCAAGCGCGAATTTCTTTCTTGCCGCACTAAAAAGTATCTGTGACACATCTCGGAAATTATTTCGTCATTTTGACATAATTTTTGTACCATTGTAAATTAGCCGTTACATGAAGTATTATATATGAAAATGTGTGGATTTGTATGTAGAATACAACAATAAAATAATCATGATTGTAGCTTTTATCAGTTTTGAGATATTTTCATATAAATAACGATAATTGCCAAAATTTCAACCTTCGGTCAACTTTCACTCTACCGAAATGGTCGAAAAACGCAATTGTAAGCTAAAACGCTTATATTTTAGTAATATTCAATCATTTACCTTAATTTTGCAACTAATTGGAAGTCTCTAGCACAATATTTCGATTTATGATGAATTTATGAAAAAACTTTTTCCTTACGTCCGCGCGGTAACTCTTCCGAAAAAAATCATACTTGCGATTGTGGTAATGTTTGCACCATTTTAAAATTAGCCGTTATATAAAGTTTTATATACGGAAATGTGCGCAATTTTATGCACAATACAACTAAAAACAACCCATGGTTGTAGCTTTTATCAGTTTTGAGATATTTTCCTATAAATAACGATAATTGCCAAAATTTCAACCTTCGGTCAACTTTGACTCTACCGAAATGGTCGAAAAACGCAATTGTAAGCTAAAACGCTTATATTCTAGTAATATTCAAGCATATACCTTAATTTTGCAACAAATTGGAAGTCTCTAGCACAATATTTCGATTTATGGTGAATTTATGAAAAAAAAAACATTTTCTTTACGTCCGCACGGTAACTCTTCCGAAAAAATCATACGTGGAATTGTGGTAATGTTTGCACCATTTTAAATAAGCCGTTACATAACGTTTTATATATGAAAATGTGCGCAATTTCATGTAGAATACAACAAAAAATAATTGAAGGTTGTAGCTTTTCTCATTTTTGAAATATTTGCATATAAATCACGATAAATAGAGAAAAAACCACGTTCGGTCAACTTTGACTCTACCGAAATGGTCGAAAAACGCAATTGTAAGCTAAAACTTACAGTCTAGTAATATTCAGTCATTTAACTTCATCTTGAAACAAATTCGAAGTCTCTAGCAAAATATTTAGATTTATGGTGAATTAAAAAAAAAATCTTTCCTTCCCTCCACGCTCGGATTCTCCGCCACAAATCTCCGAAATACGTACGTCCCATTCTCGGAATATTTGCTCCGTTTCATATTAGGCATTTCATAGAGTTTTATATATGAAAATGTGCGCAATTTCCTGTAGAATAAAACGAAAAATATTTGAAGGTTGTAGCTTTTCTTATTTCCGAAATAAATGCATATACAAAATATATATATATAAAAATTCGACATTCGGTCAACTTTAACTCGTCAGATATGGCCGGAAACTGCAATTGTAAGCTCATACTCTTACAGTATAGTAATATTCAATCATTTGTCTTCATTTTGAAAGAAATAGGAAGTCTCTAGGACACTAATTAGATTTATGGTGAATTTTTGAAAAAAATATCTGTTTACGTCCGCTCGTTACGAATTCATGCATTATTTTGTGATAATATTTTCTCTGTGTTGCTTTTATCGTTTTACAATGTGTTATATACCAAAATGGTTGCAATTTAGTGTACATTACAACGAAAAAAAAGTAACTTGTTACCTTTAACCGTTTTGCGCACAGCGCGATTTGAATACAATTATATATGAAATTTCGTTTTTGCGCTATCATATATCGCATCATTTATATATGATAATGATCATTTTTTTCATTTCTGATGGTTGCATACTAAACTTCAGGCAATGACAAAAAAGGAGCCAAAAATGTACTCTTAATCTTGAAAACTAAGCCCTCTGTGATTTTTTGAAAAAAATATTTTTTCCGCTTCCGCGATCACTCCGAAACCCCTACGGCACACGGGAGACTATTTTTTTATTTACCGCTCTGGCGTAAGAGGGTTAATTAAAGTAAAATAATCAATTTTCTTTAAATTATTATTATTATTTTACACTGCTCCATCATGTTATCCTGTACATGCCTCCCGGGGCAGTTTGCATTTTATATATATATATATATATATATATATATATATATATATATATATATAATATTATATATATATGTATAGGCCATATAAATAAGGTAATGAGGGACACTTTACAGTTAACTTACACAAAAGTTCTTTTTATCTTTAAGAATTTGTGCATATATAAATAATATATATATATATATATATATATATATATATATATATATATATATATATATATATATATATATATATATATATATATATATTAGGTATGGCCATGGGTAACCCTTTATCACCTCTACTTTCAAACTTATATATGGAATTTTTTGAGAGACAACACCTCCCGAATATCACACTTATCCCTTTAAAATGGTACCGATATGTCGATGATATCTTAGTAGTCTTACCTGGTGGTATCGATGTAAATGATTTACTGTCTAATTGAATAATTTAGTGCCATCCATAAAATTCACTGTTGAAATTGAAAATAACAATGTCATCCCTTTCCTAGATGTAATAATACATAGAGAATCTTTCCAATGCAAATTCAGTATTTATAGAAAACCCACAAATAATTTAACATATGTACATTTTTATTCTGGCCACCATCTTTATATTAAAATTTAAATTTTTCTTCTATGTTCCTACGCGCTTTGCGTATCACGAGTCCACAATATCTGGACCAAGAAATAGAATACATAAAAAAGATAGGAAACGATCTCTGCTACCCACCTCATTTAATTGATTTATGTTATCAAAAAGCTCACAAAAAGTTTATAGTGTTGCTATTAATGAAAAAGAAATGCCTAAAAATGTACTTAGCTTACCTTATTTTCGTGGATTTGAAACCATAAAATCAATATTTAAATCGTTTAATGTTAATGTAGTGTTCTCTTATAACAATACCATTAAAGATATGCTAATTAAGAATAGTCCCGTAACAAATAACAACATCATTTACAAAATTCCTTGTAAGGATTGCTCATCGTTTTACGTTGGTCTAGTCAAGTAAAAATTTATGTGTACGTATTAAGCAGCATATGTATTCAGTTAGAACACCCAGACTTCAAATGCACTGTTTATCCATCTGAGTGAAAAATCTCATTGTATTAATTGGGGTGATACCTCGGTAATTGCTAGATCTAATGATTATGTTTCAAGAAATTTACTGGAATCGGCAATTATACAAATCACTAATAAAAACAACCTAAATCTTAGTCTGGGAATGTACCATTTGGACCCATATATTTGTAAGATGTTTATGAAGGACCTTAAAATAAAGGAACAACTATTAAATTAGTCCCACATAAGTTTATATAGTTATCTCTCTCTCTCTCATCTCTCTCTCTCTCATCTCTCTCTCTCTCTCTCTCTCTCTGTCTGTCTGTCTCTCTCTCTCTCTCTCTCTCTCTCTCTCTCTGGTTCGATATTTTCTCTCCCTATTTCTCTTGCTCGATATATATATATTTATATTTTCTTTCGTCTTTTCATTAATAATAATTTTTTTGGGTGGGGGAGGGGGTGGGGGGGAAATTTGTGTAAAAATTCATGATATTAAATTGTATATGCTCCCATCTTTTTTCAAAATGTACTTTTTTCTGGGAGAATCACTGCGTGTATCCTTCAAGTTGTGGCTACCCTCAGGCGGCTCCTCTTTTCTGTAGAGTGAAAATCGCCCTTATTGCTTGCTAATCTTGTAGTGTCAGTTTGTATATTAAGCTTTCTTTTGACTATGTTGTTCTCTGTAAAATCAGTTTGCCTCAGTAAAGGGTCCGAACAGGACCGAAAGTACTTGGCTATCTCGCTTTTCATTTTTACTCTTTGTGGCAAAAAAAACCTTTATATATATATATATATATATATATATATATATATATATATATATATATATATATATATATATATATATATATATATATAAATATATAAATATATATATATATATATATATATATATATATATATATATATATATATATATATATATATATGACAAATTGCTCCCCTAGACCTGCACTAGATAAAGCGATGGAGCAATGTAAAATAATAATCATGATTTAATGAAAATTGGATGTTCTACTTTAATGGTGATTAACACTCATCGTAAACTTAACACTTTTCTGTAAAAATAAAACAAAGGAGAACCACAAGCCTATTACACGTTAAACAAGTCGGTTCGGCCAAAATGGGGGATTTATAAATAAGATGTACAAATATACAATTCAAAAGTATCTGAGGTAGTTGCGGGGTACTCTTCAGAAGAAAATTCCCACCTTTGGAAATGGGGTCGAATTAAATTAATTATGTAAGCCCGATGAAGGGTGATTACGTCACGGTTCAGGGCAACAAATTTATTTCATATATGCATGCGAACAATGTATGGCTCTTGCTTAGGGGATTGTATATTGTTAAGTTAGGTTAGGCTGTTAGCCCCTTGGCAATGTCTAGACTTAGCTGGAAGGTCTTCGTGGTGCTCCAGCACTTAATAAGAGCCTCTTTAACAAGAAAAATTCGACCTCACAGGAGATGATATGCTGCCCCTGACTACACATTTTCTTTCATCTGTTTTTTTTTATTTTACTTCCTTATAAAAGTTCGAGAGGTAATGTATTTCAAAGGTGTGTTTAGGCGTGGCCGGACAATTCCGCGCAGGACAATGCAGCGCCGACAATTCAGCACATGACAATTCAGCTTAGGGACAATTCAGGGCATGACTATTCAGCCCAGAGACAATTTGGCGAAATAAAGCTAAAGCATAGAAAATTAAGGAAACAATGATCAAATTAGTTTTTTTTTTATTATTTATGAAATTCAAAAAATGAAATATGATATTTATTGAAATAAGATATTGAAAATTATACTAATTTGTTTCTGATTTGGCGACAGAAAACAAAACTAACTACTTGCAGTTAGATAAAAACATTGGTAAGAATCTAA